>NC_135747.1:11912893-12213946 GCF_041903045.1 Epinephelus lanceolatus
AGGAGAACATACACACTTATATTGTGTTTACTCTGTGGTATTTCAAGTGACTGATTGCAGCTCTCATTACCACTTGTTTGTGTTAAGCTCTGTTGACACCTGTTAGATGCGATAGAGGTGAGTTTTAGCTTCTGCCCGTGAGGGTTGAACAGCCAGAGGCTTCCATGTATGTGTGTGTTTTCATACTCCTTGCAGTTTTGATTGCACAACACACACACACACACACACACACACACACACCAGACAGTATGAGCAGTTTTCTTCCTCTTTCTCTTCTGCTATCGGCTCTGATGTAAGTCTGAGCCTTGAGGAAGCCTCTGTTTGCATTTCATTTTCAGGGAAGAGCCTTCTATTAAGACACTGATTTCCACAGCTGACCATGCAAGCTGTTGAAGTACGGATTTAGTTATGTCAGATGTTGGATGCTGACAGATGTTGAAGCTCTTGGAAAGTCACACAGACGCAGCGCTGAAGGACTGTCTCGGGAGCCATTTTTATCCCAGTGAATGGCCAGCTCAATATCTGTGTGGTTAGCATGAGCTAACACGGCAGCTAACGTCCGGTTGTCTTCTGTTAAAACGGCCATTGATAGCCCGTAATGTTAGCCATGCAATGCTAATGGTTAGCCCTCTCATTATGTTTGTGCTGGCGGTTCTTACCAACTGTTCCAGGTGTGGAGCTCTCGCAGCAGTTGTCTCCTAGGGGTGGGGAGGATGAGGGCTGTGGGGTACGTAGCAGGGCAAAGAGCGGCTGAATCAGTACACTGCGCGCAGCTCTACAATGAAATAAGTTTTTATCCATCGTAATTAGTAAAAAAGAAGATAGAAAATCAGTATGTGGTGGTCCATGTTGATATTGTGGTGGGCTGCCACATATAAATGTATGGGGATCACTGAGATTCATGCGTATTTGTAATTTCTATATTGTTGTTCTTTAAAAAAACAAAACAAAACAAACATCTGAATCCCAAAATTGACAGTCAAATACCTACCCAATGACTGAATATCCAAATAGTTGCATATCCAGGTCCAGCCCTAGTTTTTAGCATTTTGATTTGGCCATTAGACTACATTGAAAAGCTTTGTCTTTGGGTGTGGTGACAGCACTGACAGTGACACGCAGTGCTGACTACATTTAGATCATGTAAACATGCTGTAATTTTAGTAAATCCAGCTGCTCCAAATGGAAACATATTAATTCAATAAAGCCTCGCACTTGGAAGAAGCCAGAGCTGTTTTACATCACTGCTTCTTTTCTCCTGTCCGCAATGAACTAAATTAATTTAAACAACAGTTAATATAATAGTATTTGATATTTAATTGTTGATATTTGTAAAGAGTGCCAACAGATTTACTGTACTTATAAGTGATGTCCAGAATCAAACAAAAGCTGTACATTTTTTTCAAAAGAAGAGTTTTGATTTTATTTCTGGTTTATAATGGCAACAACAAGAACAAATCGCAGTCCCTCCTCATTTGGTTTTACTGAGGTTTCTTTCATGCTCCATTTTTTCCAATTTAAAATATTTTCTTAATGTGAAGTTAGAGTCAGAGAGCACAGAGGGTGTCCGATGCTCTACAGATTGCAAAGCCCTGTGTGGCAAATTTGTGATTTTGGGCTTTATAAATAAAATACACTTGACTTAAACAAGTTTTTACCTCAGTTTGATTTCAGATTTTCTCAGTTGTTGTTGTTGTTGATGAATGTGACATCTCTGCTCTGTCAACGCCATTGAAAAGCCTACTTTAGGTAGAGGAGGGATTTATGCATGTGCATTTAGGGTCACAGATAGAGACAAACTGATAAGTGAAACCCAGGGACCACAAGTTCCTTTAAAGGCGGGTAACCTGCAGTCCTTTGTTCCTCTCTGCACTGTTAAAGTACTACACATGGGTTCAGGTAATGGCCCTGATTTGGAATATGTCCTGTACATTTGTATTACATTTGGAAGTGTGTTAATCGGTATATAAACTTCTATCTGCACTTCCCCAAGCACATGAAACACTTTTTTTTTTCTTGCAGCCACCTTTCACAGTCTGACCAGAAGGAATCGCGCCACAACACACCGCAGAGGTCTGTGATGAAGCCGTAAGAAACAACTGCTCTCTGTCCCTCCTTGGCCCGGCGCCTCCACCTGGCACCACCAGCTCGGCTGGGAAACACATGGTCGTCACTACAGCCACCACGGAGGTGCACTGACACCCTCGCCGCCTCACCTCCCCTCCCCTGTCAAGCCTGCCTGGCAACAACAACCATAACAATGAGCTCTCACGGTCGATCAGGTAAGATGTGGAAAAAATACAGAATTTCTCAAAGGGAACCTCTTGTGCTTTTCTGTCTTTGTAAAGTTGCTTTGACATGAAAAAGCCTGCTGCTGGTGGAATGAAAAAATATCATTTGGCCATAGGGATTATGGTTATGATGATGTCTACTGAATTTGTAGAAGAGTTGCCTATGTGTGTGTTCTTTTGTTAGGAAGATTTTTTTTAAACATTACCCTGTGTTCTGTCTGTAACGTGTGCAGGTGTATTCAAACACTTGTGTATTCTTTTTTTCACTTGTGCTACATGTTTTATAAATGAAATATGAATGAAAATGATCGGAAAACGACTGAGTTACAAAACAGAGCTCTTTGGTGTACATGGCGTAATGCACACATGATGGACAGCTTCATTCTGAGTTTTTTTCTGAGTCTTTTTTTGTTTTTTTGAGGTAACCAGAACCCTGCGTCTGACGACATTCTTTTCTTTGATGTCTAAGCAGGGTTATTATAGGCTAATTTAGGGCTTTTATTCTGCAGTATGTCTCCAAAAACTGACCTTTGAACACTGTGATGTTTGTTGTTAAATCTGAAGGCAGAAATGGAAAGAATTGACCTGTGTTGTAGCTGTTATCAATTCAGACATTTGTTTTTATTTATCGAGAGCAGAGATGTTGAAAATGTGGAATCATAACTTCTCTCCATTTTGATTATGCTGTTGATAATTTGATTACACCTTGGCTAACAGACCAGACCTGCTGTTTTGATTTAGCATTTCTACAAGGGCTCTTCTGGTGTGATTGAATATTGTTGAGTTGACAGTTGGCAAAACATCTAACTCCAGCAAGATGCATTGCTTAAACAGCAATTACACAGTGCTGTCTAGGAGAGGGCACATGTTCGTCCACGTATATATTTTTGTGGTGGGTCTAAGTGATTTGCACTCATGCTCACCCAAGGAAACAAACTGATACAGAGAAATTTGTTGAGAAGTAAAATGGGAGTGAACCTGTTACTTACAGCTAAATGTCATTTTTGATGTACGACATTACAGAATTAATATTTTTACTTGTAAGGTAGCTTTTCATTATCGTCTCTTTTGTATCAAGCAAACTTTGCACCCTTCATTTGACTTGCACCCATGTTGTGTAGCTCTCTGTCTGAGGGAGTGAGTGGGATGGGAGGAGTGTGGCGCACCAATCTCAGTGACAGCAGCATCGCAAGCAACCATTTTCTTTCTTTTGTCTTTTTCTGTTGCAAAACCACAGTTGAACATAGTAGGCTGTTAATACAGGATGCACAACCAACCTTTAACAACCAGATAGGCCATATTGCTAAAGTCAAAGTTTTATTGTTTGGGTCATGGTTACATAGTGTGTCCTCTTACAGTTACTGTTATTGGTAACATTTAACTTAATGATTCTTTCAGATAAAGATCTGTTGTTAAGCCTGAATCTCCTGGTCATGTGGGAGTCAAGCTGGCATTCGATCTGTGCAGTGTTGATGGATATTAAGAAAGGCAGTGGTTCACAAATTAAAGTTTCGGATCATTTATTTAATTTTGAGAGCAATTCAATTTCAACAATTATGTACACAGATGGCATTTATTTATTTATTTATTTATTTTTATTTATTTCTCAGACCATGGGTAGAAAAGAACAATGCATAATGAACAGTGGCTCCAGATTCACTCCCTGTCTTTTGAATAATCGTTGTACGAGCATTTGCTAACATAACAATTAGTCCATAGAAAATTCCAATAAACTTGCAGCGTCTGTTGAGCAGCTCTCCACATGCATGACTTTCATACAGTGTGTTTACTGGTCATGAATTATATTTCTCAATAGATTTCTCTTTGCATGCTCAAAAATGGATTGCCTGGTGTGCTTGACCTCGACCAATGGGAGCTACCCATGTGTCCTACTAAACCCCCCCTTTTTTTCTTAAATTACAACCATGGTCCAGATCCGGCTCTTCCTCTTTCTCAACTGCAGGCCAAAGTGGACAAAAGGCCAATTGTGTCCTCTCTTACCCATCATGCTTTGGCTGTCCTGGTCGTATTCAACGCAATGATGTCACAGCCATTTATTAATTGTTGTGGTGCTATTGGTCCTGTGTGGCACAATGTGGGCTGCTGGCATTACCGTCTTTTCTCTTAAACTGTGAGTAGCGACATGGTGTTGTCCTAGCCAAAAGGGTTTGCGTCACAGTGGATGTGTCAGGCCATCCAGATAGCTGCGAACACTGACACAGGCCAAAGATATCTGGATTTTTCTTCTTCTTCTTCCTCTTTTTTTCTTAAATACATTATGTTATGTAAGTGGAACCTTGGAGTGGGACATTATTTTCTCCTTCTCAGATAATTTCCATGCTCTGTCAAATCTCAGTCCTCAACTTTTTTCCTTCAAGTCTTTGAAAGTTTCTAAAATAGCTCAGAGTGTTGGATTACAGTTTTACTGTCGTCAGCTATGGGGTATGCTTGTCAATTTCCTGGTTATTTCATAGACGTCATCTAACTTGCTTTCGCTTCTGTGGCCAAGAATCCACTTAAAAATGGTCCCAACCTGAATCCGATGTTATTAGTGAAATCATGACACATTTTTCTTCTCAGTTTGACTCAGTAAGGAAAGGAGCCTTCTTTTTATCATTCACAATATGTCAGTTGATGGATAAACATAATCCCACTTTTGGAAAGGGGATTTCCTATGATTAATAGAGAAGCCAAATTTTCCATACACAACCAAAAATAGGTGAGGGATAGTTCTGTTGAAATGTTGTACTAAGCCAAAACATTCCGACTGCCAGACTTTTCTCCACCTCGAGGAGCTCCGAAATTAAGAATGAAGCTTTCACTCCTCAATTTCACCTCCTGTTAGCAGTTCATTTTCCCCTTGTCGCCCTCCTGTCTGCGCAGTATTGCTAAGCCCTTTTCCACATATGACAGATCATCATTTCCCATTCTCAAACCCACCGTTTTAGAGCACTGAAGGGCCTTTTGTCTGACTTAAACTTGGGTGGCAAAGGCTGGCATGTTGACATGCTACTTGGCATTTTGGAACTGGGTTTATGGCCTTGGAGCCAGAGCTAGAACACACACACAGACAAACTCTCTCATCCCTACAGGACCCTCCCCTCCGCTCTCCAGCGGCAGTAATCAGTGGCAGGTCCTGGCTGAGGGGGGATCTTGCGTCAATAAATCGTCATGCAGAGCGACTCCCCTGCCTGGAACACAAACAGAAGAGAGGGGCCGTCTGCTGCTGGAGGCCTTGCATAGCTTGTTAAACCCCTCTGAGGCCTGTACAGTCTGACCAGAAAGAAAGCTCATGCTGGGTTTAGTAGTGTTGGTATTGTTTAGTCTTAGTTGGTATTTTGCTCCTTGGAGTGATCCCAGCTTCTTCATCCCGTCTTACTCATGACAGTATAGATGCTGGCTGATAGTTGTGCTATAAGCTGGTAGCCTGTAGAGAATCTGCCATGTTTTTTCTTTTCCTTGCCTGTGTTTACAGAGTGAGACCCAGAATACATGCTGTCCCCTAAATCTACATTTAGTCATAGATAGCTGAATGTCCCTTTGGACTTTTTTTGAGGGGGGTAATTCTGCTATTATTGTTCCATCTTGTGAATGCATTTTGCATGTGTGTTTTCATCCATCTCTCTATCCTAAGATTAATTCACACCCTTCTCCATCATGCATGCAACAAAACTAAAAGAGCAGAGCCCAGTAAGGGTGTGGACGAAAGGAAACACATTACCTTAACGTGCAGGTTTTTAGATTAGCAGGTCGGTATGTGGGGAGCAGGAGAGCAGTTGTCTTTCGCTGCAGCAGCGCAGTGTTGAGGTACAGGGTGGGGGCCGCTGCGAGGAGTTGGTTTTTAAAATAAACACAAGAATCACACCTCCTCACTTTTCAGAGTCTTATTCAGACCGCTGAGCCATGGCAGATGGTTGTGAATTATTCATGTCAAGTTTTTTGGGATGCGCACTGCCATGTGTAGATTTTATCCCAGAGATTATTCAGTATCGGAGAGGAGGGGAGGAATGATTGAGAGGGCTGACAGCACAATAAGTGCTTTACAAAAGATGGTGGAGTGTAAACAGCTAATGCCAGATAAGACTGTTGTTATTTTTGTCTCCATTGTGATCGATGGAGCGCCGCAACGTCATTAAGTAGGATTAAAGTTCCTTCTTTTACAGCTGTGACAGTCACTATTTTGTTTTTCTTTGTCAATTTTGCATCCATGTCTTCCTCTAGTATCTATTAGTGCTTTGAGGATGTTAATAATACAGTGCTGAACTAAAAATCAGAGGTGTGGACTTGTGTCACATGGCTTGGACCTCAGTCAGGCTTGAGTCACAAATTTGATGACTTTATGCTTGACTTGACAAATAAAAAAAAAGACTTGGAACTGGACTTCAACACCAGTGACTCTTGATTTTTCTAAGACTTGAGCCTTTTGACTTGAAAATACTTGACACCATTGCCCAAGATTAAAAAGTATGTTATTTAAAAGGTGTGCGCCATGAATCAATTCATTTTCATTTTCATTTCCTGAATCAGCTAACATTAATGCTGCTCATTCTCAGCAGATCGACTGTTAATTTCCCAAATCCATTTGTTTGAATCAGTCTGACAGCATCAAATCAAGTTGTAGTAGAGAAGAACTAACATGAAGTTAGTGAGTGCCATTTGAAAAAATGCCAGACATTTTTGTTCTTGTACAAAAATGATGTCTTGGTAAACAAAAACAAATTGCTTTATGTAAAAAAGGATGAAAATTGCACACAGAGAACTTCCAACTTTATTTGACATTTGAAGTTGCACAAAGAATGGTTTAGCTCTGCGATAGTCTGTCGACCTGTCCAGGGTGTACCCCGCCTTTTGCCTGATGTCAGCCGGGATAGGCTCCAGGCCCCCTGCAACCCCTTACAGGATAAGCGGTTATGGAAAACGAATGGATGAATGAACAAAAAATGGTTAGTTAAGGCCAATATTAACATAGATAATGAGCTAATGCTGAGCTAATGTTATTACTCTGCTGTTAATAATACCTAGATACTGGATGCCAAGATGGCACCTATGCATTCCAATAGAGTTGCTCGTCTGGCACACAGCCAAGAAAAGTTTCTAGCTTCTGGGTTTACTTCTGCAGTATGTGGCCCACTAAATGTGTACAGTAGTGTTTCTCCTGCTGGCCCCGCCTGCGAGTTCCCATTCGGCTCATAGACTTTACATTGTGATGATGCCACAGATTTTTAAATTGCTTTTCGTAGCCCAAGAAAACTTTTACAAATATAAAACCTCCATGGATTCATAATAGAATGAGTCATAATTGACCTTGTTTGCAGTTTGAGATGTCCTGTCAACAGTTTTGCAGATGTCTCTTTTACAATGGTGGTCTATGGACAAAATGCTTTTCGGGCAGCAAGGGATTTCTTTTCACTGCAATACCGCAAGTGGTCCACAGTGGTCACCCCCCCCCAGTTCACTGGGAAACTGGGGGGGGATTTTTAATCTTTTCCGTTGACACTTTTCCCACATATGAAGTAAATGTTTTGGATTTTATCGTTTCGGATCAGGTTTTCCTTTCAAAGTAAATTTTAAGCATATCAGTTGGACCCGGGCTAAAGTAAAGTAAAAGTGTGTATTGAGTAACCGCATTCAAGATGAAGCATTAGATTTAGAGGTAATCGAAGTCAGCTGCTGTACAGTTTTAGCCCTCTGCTTCTGAAATAGGAGCAGTTTTTTAATTCTCTCACTTGCCCTTGCTTCTCTTCTGTCACTCTAATTTCCTATCTGTCTTTTCTCTCTCTGTCTCTCAGCTTTAATCAGTTACTGTAATAAGGACTCGCAGTGGGAGCTATCAAAAGCCTGCAGTGGTGGATTAGAAGAGAGTGGCTAGTGTCTGGGCCGGGCCACTGGAAAGTGAAGCATAATCTTCAAAAAGGGAGCTTAACCCCTGCTGACCCACGCTGATGATTCCTCATTTACAGCGGCCATCGTCACAGGGAAAAGGCTCCGGGTGTTAATTGATATGTTTTAGTGTGAACGTTTTGAAAGTTGTCTAAAGATGACTGAAGTCAACCAAAGCAAGAGGCAAAGTTAAGTTGAGCTTATTCAGAGGAAGTAATTTAAGAAGTTTTTAGGTAGAGTGATGCGGTACACTTCAGTACACTTGCAGCCATGTTCGTAGTCACCACTGCTATCTAGTGATTGTCCAAAGGGACACAAAGGCGCTCCCTCGTATCTCCCTCCTTGATGCATTTGAGTGCTGCAGAAATGTTATTGTTCTCATTTATCCTTGGCTCTGCAAAAAAAAATTTTCCTCAATGGAAAGACGGATGGGAATGAGAGTTGAACCAGACTAAACAGAAGCCTTTTTTAAGAGAACAATGGAAGCTGCTGTGGAGAAATAAGATTACTGCCTCATTATTGTCTTTCTCTCCACAGTTTTCCAGAATATTCCATTCGAGTAATCTCATTGCCAGATGAAACAAGTGTGCAATTTAGCCTTCGGAAGAATTTATTAAGCATTCAAAGCTTTTGCTTCTGCCGGAAGAGAAGCTCAGAATTGAATTATGGTTTTGTGCTCAAACTGCTGGGCCCTGTTCTTTCACACAAACAAAGATCCACCAATCTTCTTTTTGTCCTTTCCCTATTAATTATTCAATGATTTTTATGGTTGATTTAGTAGCTAAATTAGGCAAACAGCGTTGGATTTTTAAATTCCTTGAAATGAGGACTGATTACTTACCTTTTGTGTCTACCCATTTTCCTTGTTTATTAGTGCTGGCTTTCAGCAGGCATGTCAGTGAAGTGGGTTGTCTCAAAGCTTTAACACACCACATGTGCTGCTGCTTTGCAGGAAAAACATGTAATTACAACTCAGTGGGAGAAGCAAAAGTATGATTAGAATTGAGGCCTGAGACATACATTCAGGCCAGTATTTGTGTTTGAGCTGACACTATACGCAGATACAGCTATCTGCTGCAGATAGCACTCAGAATAGCCCAGATGTCCAGTTCGTAATAGATATGGAGATTAAGAGCATGCAAGACCTTAAAGATTAACCCATAAGGATCCACATCTGCTACTAAGCTTACAGTATGAGTGAAACGTTCACTCTCTCATTGTCTATGAGTCCTCTGTGCAGCAAACAACTTGGGTATTGTAAGACAGAGGATCCCTGCACGGCTGTATTTCCCATCTGGTTGGGAGGTGCAATCCGCTGTATGAGTTCAACAGGGGACAGCCAAGAAGAGGGAGGCGGGTCAGGTGGGTCTCTTAGGATGTAATCCTCCTGCTTCTATGAACAAAACAAAATCAAAAGTTCCCAGCAGTTACACAATCCCTGTTAGGAAGGGCTCAGTGCACCCTGGGTCTCCCAGGGCAGAATGAACTTTTCCAGGCACTAATCCGAGGATAAGCCCTGAAACAGAGGCCTTCAAACTCTGCTGTGTGCTGCGGTTCACTAAAAAATGCATGAAATGCCCCATGGAGCTGTTGTGTTTGCTACGATTGGCATCCCCTGCAGATATGTACTCACGGTGCTAATGTGGTGATCTAAAGATTCCGGTCTTGCCCTTCAGGAAAGTTGTTAAAAAACAGAAAAAGCTGTACTTTCAGCTTTAATACTGGAAGAGTTGTATGCGTTTCAAACTGACTCAGTTACATGGGTTCATAATCAATCACAGTCCCTCACCCCACCCTCCTCCAGATCAAGAATGACCACAATACACAGCCTAACCTAACAAAACATTAAAACCATTTTCTTCTGTAGTCCGACACTCTGGGATTGGTTCTGTGCAGGTTGGGCACTGCCGGGATTTCACAAACAAGAGTTTCTGTTAGGGATGGTAATTAATTAATGATTGCCACTGAAGGTTAAATGAAATTTAACAGACTACCCAACTCATCTAAAAGAGTGAGATTAGAATGATAGATGAATAGAGAGACTTAGCAGAATGGACAGAAAACAAGAGGGAGAGAACTGAAACTGATCTTCGTTTGTTTACAAGTCTGTGGAAATAAAAATGTAGACTGGAGTCTTTCTATTACAGCAAGGGATCAACTTGTGAGAGCACTCATATGAATCAATCAGATGCTGCTGGAAGCACATCCGGTGGATCAGCGTTTGAGAATCTCCTTTATTACATGAATGTTTACACAAGAAGATATGTTTTAGATGTAAATAGGTGACACACTACTCATTCCTCATCACCGCTCTCAGCAATATAGTCAGATTAGTTTATTGAATTCTGTAGGACACAAAGTATGTGAAGCAGGCTGTGTTTTTTAATGCAGAGAATTTAATATAGGATAAACAACAATGGTATAAAAAAGAATCAAAGCATTAGAGGGATTACTGATCAAATTAAGCCATTAACAGTAACTGCTGCTGCTTTGCCCTCTTTGACTGAAGTGTCCTCTTACCCTCCTACCCCCCAGAAAATAATCATAGTTAGTATTATATTAGTGGTATTTATTCCCGATTGTTGTTTGACTACCATTTGTGAGAAAGTCGCCCACCGCCACTTGCTGTTGATCATTAAGTGAAACTGCTGGCTGCTATTTATTTGTTTGCTTTGTAGTTTATTCACATGAGATGTGTGTATGTGCCAACTGTGAAAAATAGTTGTCAGTTGTTTTAATGGAGTGCAACTGGGTATTTTTGACAGCAGGTGCACTGGATAAAGGATGGACTGCTCAGTCTCGGTTAGGCTGCTCACTTCTTGCTTTTTCGTGTAACATATTTGTGACAGTTCGTCTGTACGCTCTTTTGTGGTGCTCCTAAAACCACTTACCCTTTGAGTCAACATCAAATACTTGAAGCTCAAAGTAGTTGAGTTTTTCTGACACCAGGGCGGTTATCTGCAGCATTAGATGACATTGTCTTGTTTAAGATGAGCTCATATCTCAGACCTCTCTCAGAAGCCAGTGACTGTGTGTACAGCACCAGCAGGCAGCAGTAGGGTGCTATGGATCGTCTCTACCGTTCCAATGACTCTGCTGCAGAATGGGCCTCTTTGCGCCTGGCCCACTCAAAACATCATGATTGGACATAGTCTCCACCTAACCCTGACCCCCTATCTGTTTGATGCTTTAAATAAGCAGTGCTGCAAACCAATCTATTCCAAGGGGGACCCTTGCTAACATGGAACAGTCCTCCATCCACCTTGCAATCTTGGACACTGACTTTTATAGACAACACTACACCACAAGGTCTCCAACTCTTTGTTGAAATTCAGTCTGTATAGAGCCTCTTCCAAATATGGCCCCAGTGGCGTATGACTAGTTTGCCTGAGGAGGAGGAAGAGGATTTCAAACCAGGAGTTTTCTGGCTTTATAACTCTGATTCAGCTGGGGAAATCAGGGTTGTTAAAGTGAACGTATTATGTTCTTCATTCAGAGCCTTCTACTCAGCAAGGCTTTTGAACTCCTACTGCTCCACTGGAGCTGCTCAGCTGCCAACGGTAGACTCCTGTGGTTGTACTTGGCAGCTTGCATGTGTGAATGTGTGTAATTTGAAGGCCTTAAAAAAAGCAAGCCTGCTTAGTAAACATCCCTTAAATAAATAGCAGTTAAGATCCCTTCTCATAGACTTTCTACCTCTACCGCATTAAAAAACAGCAGTGATCATCCAGGTAGTAAAACTAACAAGAAAATTCAAGTTAAGGTTAATGACATCTTTTCTCTGAGAAAGCAGCCTTTGACACATTTTGTTTCTGTTCAGTCCTGGTTGGACATCTCTCCTCTCCTAATGTCTATATAGACTGTATACTGATGTTTGTCTGTGTGTGTCTCACCTCCAGTGTAATATTCACTTAAAAACTAGAGACCAGCCTGTGATGGGATCAGTCCAGCTGCAATAAAGCAACTTATGGCTTCCCTACTTCCTACCCCCTGTTCTTCTGGTTCCCTTGCTCGGGCCACCCCCATCTTCAAACTTGGCCGCCATTTTGATCTCAACTACAAATCTTTAAATTTTAATGATGGCTTCTTGCACAGTTGTGACCAGGGTTGGGAATTAACACAAGCCGTCAGCCAAATGCTGGTAAAAATATGCAAGTGGCTACTAAATTTGATAATCTCACCAGCCAAAAAAACAGTGGTGGACTATTGAGTGGCAGGAAGATGAAGGAAACCGCCATCCACAATGGCAGGTGGACAAAAACGTTTGGTTGTGATGCTACTGCATTGACTAAAATCTGTCCACAGACAGACAGACATATAAACACCAGGCAAAATACTTTTGGTGGTGGTTCCTGCTTCAATAGGTGCCACCAGGACCACATTTTGCCATGATGACACACACACACACAAAATGAAAACAATAACAACTATTGTGACATTGTCACAGCTGGTAAAAACCTTTGATTTATAGTTGCAATAAAATGCGATGTTTATGCTATTTATTCATGTTTTTATCAGTTATATACTTTTAGCAATTTCCGTCTACAAGTGATGACCCACAGTATTACTGAGCCACAGTATCGGGACATGTTCCCACTGTTTTGGCTAAACATGTTTGCTATTTTGGATGTGAAGTGACAGATGACAGCATGGTTGACTTGCAAAATGTCAAGTTTATGTTTCAGGTATATTAAGCCTCAAAGGGTGAACCACAAAGACCTCTGAACTTTTAAATATCACTCAGAGACACTAGGGGATAGGCATTACACCCATTTATAGCGTTTCATATCTTTTTTTGAAGACCCAGTTCAGAGAGAGAAGAAGAAGAGTGGAGGGAAACACTGGAGGATAAAAGCTCCAATGGAGTATGAGCTTTGCTTGGTACATTTCAGAGCAGGAGATAAAAGCCACTCTGCTCTCTTGGGCCACAGTGGCTCCTTGAAATTAGAGTGAAATGAAGCCATCCAGTTTTCTCACTTTTGGTTGGCCACTATTTGACTTTTCTAAAAACTAAATTGACATTTTATCAGCTGTAGCTAATTATTGTGTTAATAATTTGTGTATGTGTGTGTGTATGACCTCATCTTCAGACAGCAGCTAGCAATGTGTAATAATTGACAGCCAACGACAGACAGCTGGTGGATAATGAACACCGCTACTGTTCAGTCTCCATGCTAAACTTTTTAAACATATCGCATTAATATTTAAGTCTTGTCAACTTTTGCTCCAAATCAACACCTCCAGGATTCTGAGCTGTGAAGCAGCTCACATTGCCTGTCTGTGAATCTAATGTAACAACTCTAGCAGCTACAGTTTATACCTGTCAACAGTATCATTAACAGGAATGTCAACCTTATTTCATTAGAGTCAACATTTTCAGATATTACCTGCTGATAAATCAGTAATGTTACTAGAAATGGACAACATACTTCATCAATAGATATGATGACATGAGCAAAGTTCAGTATAACACTATTGTTAAATTGTGCCATTTTTATTGATGCTTACTTTTTTGATGGTTTGCCAATTGTGATCATCAATACCCTAATTATTGACAACCTTAGTGGCTCTTCATGGATTTGTAATTTAGGTTATAAACTTATCAGAATATGTAATTAATCTTCCATTAATATATAACATATTATGATCTAGTTTGTCTTAAGAAAGTGTTACTGTTCTACCATTACTGGCAACATGAAGTATTTACAGCGGTGCACCCAGGAACCCTGCTGCAGAAATCTATGCAAGATCACTGAGTTCAGCAGCGCTCGTCATCAGTCAAATTGCATGAGACCGAGGTTTGTCGTCCTCCCACATTTGTAATTTACCAGACTTCTCTTCCACCCATTAGCATAACATAGCAAGCTCATTACTTCAGCTTTCAGGAGCAGTAGCCTATTAGATGAATGAAACAAGCAAGGGTATGTTGTAGATTTGCTGTTGGCTAGATAAATGAACTGGTGTGAACACACTAGTTGAATATAAATGTTGCTCACTGTGACCTGTGGTTCTGTGAGTTTGTTACAAAAGTTAATTGTTTCTTTCTCTGTCAGCATGTTACTTTGGTTTTGGTTCTGTAGTAGTTGGAGTTTGGTATTGGCAGTGTGAAACTGGATATTGCTGAAATAAAGCATCTAAACTTTGTAAATCATTACTTACATTATACGTGTTGATCTCCTTGTGCAGCTCACTGAAATCTCAGTGTTGGTTATCTGATGCCGAACTATCTCCTCTTTGTCGCCCTGAGTCTGATTTTGTCTTTGTGGCCACGTCTATCAGGCTCACTGTCATTTGCACACGATTGCACCGGGAGCTAACACTCTAATGAGCATCCGTGCAATGACAAGCCATGCAGCAAGCATTTCACTCGCATGGAAATCCAATGGAAGATGCTGACACATCGTGTAATACACGCAAACACTGGTCCGTCCGTGGGAATGTTTATTTGACCTGACAAAGATGCACTCTCAGAGGGGTGTGTGGAACAATTAGATAGTTTGTAGCAAGCACACTGGGTGCAGAAAGCAACACTTGAACACCGGGGGTTGCCAGGGCCTTTTAATGGAGGTTATCTAATCCCATGAAGGAGGAGGACAGTAAAATGTCATGCCTCCTCATTTTAAGATAAATTGACTGTGTTTCTCACATCTCATGCAGTGGGTCTTTTTTCCACTGCACAACATTTTATTGAATTTTTAAACACTGTAACTATCTTGTGAACATCTTAGGACAGATTTTTGTCCATGTCCATAGTATGCTTTTAAGTTAGCAAACCGCATTGGTATGAGTGAAGAAAATATCAATGTGTTAATGATTATTAAGGTGTATATCATGTAACCATGGCTTATTTGGTTTGTATCTGACTAGAAATGTTTGTCACATACCGCCTTTGCCATATTTTGTCGTCAGTCTCCATTTCAACCCCACTGTCAGATATTAAACTAATACACCAATCTGGACGTCATGCAAAATATCAGCCTCTGACAAGGTGTATACAACCAAATTAGCAGTAAAATATTGGAACATCATAAAAGTTTGATTATAAATTATACATTTAGTTAATGTAGTTCTAACAGCATACATGCGTCCTTTGTTGCGTTGTCACTGATACCAGGTGTGAAGCTAAATCCATGCTTAAATAGTGACTTACTGAAAGTATATGTTCAACTCTGTCTGCTAATTCCATTTGAAAGCCATTTGTACCAGTTTAACATGTCAAGATATCATGTAACAGGTAAACTGCCTTGATTCTCTACATTCTCACATTGTCAACTTTAGACTTGTGTGGCTTTATGATAATATTCCTTGTCTTTGGTGAGGAATCTTAAGTTTTATAGGTGAATGGTACAGCTGCGTGTGTCGGGGATCATTGGTGACTGGACAGAGGGAAGGCAAAGATAGTTATGTTTTTGATCTATTGATAGACCCTATTAATAGACACAACTTGCCCACCCCCTCAAGTATTTTCCTCGCTCACAAATGTATTCACACATTCATTTGGAGAACAGAGGACATTTTGTTGCAAGCACGGATCTAATGGGGCCCCTATCCCCTTTTGTCTACACCAGACACACAGCAGCCTCATGCCAAAACACAAGTAAACAAACAAAATCAGAGTACCAACACAGCGCAAAGAGTGTTCGTGAGGATGGTTTCTTATCATAGAAGGTATTTCATTGCATTAACACTGATTTTATTTTATTTTTTTTAAAAAGTTGGTCCTATTTTATGTCTCAAATGAAAGTACCTCCACTTCAAGAAGGATTTGACCACTGGCACAGCAACATGAAACTCCCAGTTCATAATTTCTGGAGTTTCTTTTACAAAGCTGGACTATTGCTTTAAGCTCCCCATGGACAGTCAGTATCATCACAGACACCTGGGTATTACATCCACAGAGGATCAAGGCAGCCTGTTACATTACCCAATGAAGTCGAGACCCTGTAATAAGGATGACAGTCACCTAAAAGCAGTCCTAGATTACAGTGAATGATGTAATCACCCAGACCGTAGTGGCCTATGTAATGTCACTTAATGTGCCGTTAATGCACAGTGCTGTTGTTGTTTTTGTTTTTGATTGTGGACTTTCACGTGGTGGAAATTCACTGTCAGCAAGGTGGATGCAAGTAAACAGAGAATTTCCCAGAGGAGGTCATGATAGCATCACATTAATATTTTGTTATTATGGCAGGCGATAACAAAAAGCTGAACACAAGCTGTAAAATTTCACAGTAAATTGACTGATGATGTTTCAATGCTGCAATTGTCATCAGATTAGTTAGCACCTGCTCATTTCCACACTTATTGAACATGTAGCCACGTGACAGTCAAAGAATCAGGATCCCACAGAGCCATCACACTGAAGCTCTCAGCATGGTCTGCACAAAGAGTCGCAAAGCTGAGTGTAATGTTTTTCTTTTTCTAAAACTTTTACAGTGACTGTATGTTGCCACTGTACAGCGTGTGTGTGTCTAATAAAAACGTTTACCATGATTATGTCATTGTGGAGGTTTGCCAGTGTGTGCGTGTGTGTATAAAAGCCATGCAATGGACCTCAGTGCACACATTATTATACTGTACCCTGAAACTGTCAGTAAATACAATTTAATCATAAATCGGGCATAGAAATCTACTGACTTTGGTGATGCCCTAACTTTTCATCTACTAACATCAGCAGGTTGACATTTTTGAGGAAAAATATCAGACATGTAGATGGATTGCAATGAAATTTAGTACAAGCATTTACATTTATAGTCAACCTGTTTTCTCTCCCAACTTGTCAAATACAGACACTTGGTCACTGGCATTTAGTGTCCAATACTGACACACGAGGCACCCTTAGTGTCTGTATGAGATGCACCAAGCCGCATCTTTATTAGATGCTTGGAACAACTTGCATAGTATACAAAAAAAAAATCCCCATAGGGAAGAGGTCAGAGCGAGAGGGTGGGTAAAACACACAACTTTCTCCCAGGAGACTGGTGTCCTGTGTAGTCTGAGCAGGAGTGGGCATGTTACACCAAAACCTGTTTCCCCCCAGCAATATTTTTGCAAGTGCACCGTTGCTGTGGCACCGCCCAGAACGATTGTGATTGGTTGAAAGAAATACAAGCAGCCGGGGCGTTTTTTCTCCAATCTTAAAGTGAGAGTCAGTCCAGCCAGACCTTTCTTTTCTTGAGAAAGGTCTGGTGAGCTAGACTATGTCCTGTGTGAAACCAAAAGTCAACGTTGAGTCATTTTAACATCATAAGGTAGTACAATATGTCATTTGTATGTCAAATGATCTATGTGACATATGTCACGTCACGTTAGCAACGAACAGACTTATTGTAATCCAGACCAAGATCCATCCATCATCTATTTTCCTCTGCTTATCCGGGGCCGGGTCATGGGGGCAGCAGACAAAGCAAGGAACTCCGCACATCCTTCACCCCAGCAACAATTTCCAGCTCCTTCTGCGGGATTCCAAGGTGTTCTCAGGTCAAATGAGATATATAATCCCTCCAGTGTGTCCTGGGTCTACTCTAGGGCCTCCTGCCCTGGATGTGCCCAGAAAACCTCTAACAGGGGGCGCACAGGACGCATCTTGATTAGACGCCCGAACCACCTCAGCTGGTCCCTTTCGATGTGAAGGAGCAGCCGCTCTACTCCAAGCTCCCTCTGTATTTCTGAGCTCCTTTCCCCAATCGTGGGGGCTGAGCCCAGCCAATCCAAGATTTTTTTTCAGACCTAAAAACTAAGTTAACCTACTTTGTATGGTTATTCTGAGAGGACTGTGTGCATGTAAGGAGCAGAAGCTGTACATTTCCTGCAAATACAGAAGTTTATTTTGAAAAGTCAATGCATGCAGCAAGTGGAAACTGACACTCTGTCCCTGACCATCCAAAACTGATGCCAGAGGAGTACCTAGAACATCATAGTTTAATCGATAGGGCCACAGACCAAGTGTCAGTATTTGACGCGTTGGGAGTGAGAATGTGTTGTCCCAACAAGATGATTTGTAGTAGCGCTGGCAGTCTCCTAACTTTCAGGCCCGTTTCCACTGAAGAAGTTCCTGGTACTATTCGGGGGCAGGAACTACTACAGGAACGTCCTCTCGCTCGGCCCTCTCAACCGCCGTGTCTCCACTGAGAGAGCGTAGTAGGAGGAAGGTTCCTGTAAAGTTACTGGGCTCTGGATTTTGACATAATCGTTGCGCGACCATTTTGACCGGGGCAGCGTAGGGACGTAGTTAGCTGTTAGCCGTTAGCGGTGTCTGTATTAACTCATTAACTCAATAAACGGTCTGTGAAAAAAAAAAAAGTTTTTCCAGCGGATGTCTTAGTTACAACATGATTGAGCTAACTGGAGTAGTTTCATGTTGTATCCGACAACGGGAGGCTTTTAACAGATGACGTCCTGATGTTAGCTTTGCTGCTGCTGTTAGCTGTCCCTGTCAGCTGCAGCCACTGATGCTTTCTAGACATCGTGGTTTCCCAAAACTGAATAAATACCACACATAGCAACACAAAACTGCTTTGCTAGCTCATGTTGTAACTAAGATATATGCTGGAAAAAATATTTTTTCACGGGCTGTATATTGAGTTACTGAGTTATTACAGACACCGCTAACGGCTAACGGCTAACAGCTAACGGTTAGCCCAGCTAATCTACGATAACCATAGTAATTACAAAACGTCACATCCCACTTTGAGAATATCCAATCAGCACCAAGTAATCCCCAAGTCCCAGCCAGGAGTCTCTCGGGGCCATTCTGAGTACCTACTCCGAGGCAGGGACTTGTTTAGCCCCTGTAAAAGTTCCGTAACTCTGTCCTTCGGGGGTGGTTCCTGCAGTGGAGACATGCACCAAAGGCCCTGGCCCCGTAAAATTGCCCCGAAGTTCCTGCAGTGGAAACAGGCCTTGTCAGGATGATTTGAAGGACATCAGGAATTAGATGTGGGTACCTTATGAAAGCTGGTGGCAGTCAGGGATGTCACAAAGGTTGTTGTGTTTTACCTCATTAGCTCTTTGTAATTTATTAGAACACAGTTTTTATGCTGGGTCAATTTGACATGACTTCTTAAGGTGGTTTGCAGTATGCATCTTTGATATAGGCTGAACACATTGGGTATCCTTGTTCATGGCAGAACTGTAGAAAGCACTTTATGTAGTGGGGTTTGAACCAACAACCTTTCAGTTCCTGGATGGCATGTGGAACCAATCTGCTAATATTCTGTCCAGAGAAAGAGGCAAGCCTCTATCTCCACTGGCAAAGGTCAGGCTGGACATAGGCCCCCGTTATTGAAGGCCCTTTTGTCAACACCACCACAATAAACAAGTGAGCCATTCTCAGCTCTGCTCCAGTCTGCTCATGCTGCATGAAAACAAGCGTGACTATTTTAATTGTAATTAGAGGGAGAAAATTGGTGTATGGACTGAGCCAATCATAGAGAGTGAATAACATTGTGTGTAGGTGTGTGTGTGTTTGTGGGTCAGTGTGTGTCTGTTAGTGTATGAGGACATGCTCCTTGTATAGTTGTTCAGGGCAAGCACAGTCACAGGCCCTTTCATTTCTCCTTTTATGTGAACAGTGAAGCTGTCATGACTGACACTTCGTGAAACGGCGCTTTAAAATCTAGCAGTCAAAGGCCGTAATTGTAGCGTGTTTAGTCACACTGTTAATACATTAGTTAGTGTGAGAGTGTTCTAGAGGGGTTTATTCTACCTTTATTCAGTCGCTGCTTCATTAGTATGACTCACATCCTGACATTTCATTGCTTGTGTGTGTCATCTTACTGTCATCCCAGCCACTTAAAAACTGCAGCAAGCCCTACTGCTCATGCGGCTTTCAGCAGTGTTCTCAGCAAGGTTTCACAAGGCCAGTATGTGAACACTTTATGAAACTCTGGACACAACCAATTAGATTGCTTCTCTTGAAATCTAAAACTGCATTTTCCCCCTAAATGTAACTCCGGTAAGTGGTCTATATAATTGGTAAAAATAACACGTTGACGGAGATAAGATCAGACCTGATGTATCTGGCAAAAAATGTTTTTGCTGTACTATAATGGAAGTGCACAGCAAGCCACAATCAAACTTACGGCAGGTCAGCCAGCGTGGTTGATACTGTGAGTTTTGTCATGGATACGTTAGTGACAACAGTCTGCTGCCATGCAAGCTGCAATACTATACTTAGGCTCATGTTAACATGTTCCCAGTGACAACAAAAAATCATAGGGGTGTTTATCAGCTAGGGATGCTTATTTAACCGATAGCCAACCCTCCTTGACCGATCATTAAAGGTTAATCGACAAGCTGGGGGGATGGGTTACTGTTTAAAATGGCTGAATGTTATTTAATTGTAGACCGACATGTAGCTTATTGCTTTGCTCAGCGCCCCCTGCTGTCCCTCTCTCTGTGTCTATTTATCATGACACGACTATGGTAGTGTGAGCTCCGTGCCTGATGTTGAACTGAACATTCTGTGTAATGGCAGCAACAGAAAGTTTGCTAGTCCTTTCCATCAGTGAAGAGGGTTAGTGTCCAATGGTGGGGAGTGTCACTCATATAGGTGTCCTCCTCTGCCTCTGGGTCATTTGCCTGTTGGGGGGCGCTGTGGTCTTGTCCCAGAAGCAACATCATTGCATTGCCCTGGTGATGTTGCGACAAACTGGGCAGCAGAAGACTCAGCTGTCTCATCATCTCTCCCTGTAGAGGCAGTAAGTTATAATTAATATATGATGTACTATTTATGTAATTACTATGTACTATGATGTAATTAAGATAATTAATTATTTGGAACTGTTTCACTTATAGTAATAGTTGGTTAATGTTTTTTAACTTTGCATGTTGGCATACAAGCATTTTCTTATGAGCACTAATCAAAAAGCACAGCTGCTAATAGGAATGTGTTTAGTTTTGCACAGGTATTTGATCATAAACCCAAGTGTTAGACGATTTAAAGTGTTCATCTAATTACAGTGTTAAATGAAAAGTTCAGAGATCACCAAAGTTCTTACAAGTCATCCTGAGGGAGACTTGAATGTGTGTGCTAAATATCATGACAGGCCATCCAGTTGTGGTCAAAACATTTCACTCAAAACCACAAATGTCAACCTCATGGTGGTGTTTGTGGAAAAGTCAGAGGATCACCAAAGTCATTAGGATGCATCCTCTAGGCTGTGTCGGTATCTATACCAAATGTCATGGCAATCCACCCAGTAGTTGTCAAGATATTTCAGTCTGGCCAAAGTAATGGACCGACTGGTGAACATTGCTTTCCCTATAGAGCCATGCCACTACCATTGCAAAAAGAAATACAAAAAACCCACATGATGCTTTAATGCTTAAACAATTGCATGCTTACATGCCAAGAAAATGTGGGTGTAGAGATGGCGACAGACAGTTCAAGTGTGACACAAGCTGTTTTGGAGCTGTAGCACATTTTCGAAACAGTCATATAGACATACTGTGGACATGTTTTAGTTGAATAGCACCCTTCCCCCCAAAATGTGCAGTTGCTTTAGCAAAATACTTTTAGGTTGAAATCAGTCGTAGATGTTCAACTCATTGGTTGTTTTTCCACTGCCATCCCTCCGAAACAATACTATTGAAATATCTCACAGCTCATAATAAGGTGATAAAGTGTGTATTGTTACCAGTCAATATTCTAAGCACACTGTGTTAAATAAATAAATTTCAGGCCATACTGCCCCACCCTACAATGAATATGCCGTTAAGACTTCGGAAACTTACAGTTTGTCTTTCCAAGGAATGATACATTCTCCCCCTTACCACAGACAAAGCCTGATCTTACACTCAACCCCACCCCCTCCCCCACATCCCTACATTTGCTTCAGTCAAACGATTTATGTCTAATTACCGGTTATAAGCTCTGCACTTCCTCTGACAGGCTCCATATTAGAAACCAAATCTTATAATTAACCCATCCTCTCACATGAAAGTAATGGCAGTGCTCTGCCTTGTCAGAGGCCCATGTTGACAGTTCTGTCATCTCAGCCCAGCCCTCCCCACCAATGCCTTTCCAAATATCCCAGCAGTTTAAGGAAAGATGAGCTGGCTAATGGACTGCTCACTAGTGGAGAAGAGTGAAGAGATTGACCTTGAGCGATTCCTGTTTAAGTTGTTTGAAGAGAGAAAGCATCCACTAAATTGGACAGTAAGGGAGTGTGAACGGGATACAGCTGAGTACCTACAAATGACTTAATATGGTTTTATAATGTTTAATAAATCAAACTTGCAGAAGTTTTAATGTTTTCCTATAAATGCTTAAAAGTACATATTATTATTTAATTTAATAATATTGACTTTCCACTATATTAGCCCTCAACTTTACATTTCAGCCAATATTGAATATTTCACTGCTTAGTTTCACTATACACAAAGGTGGCAAGGAGAATTATGATAGAGGAAAACTTTAAATCAGTCCCAAATTATCTTAAGATTTTAACCACTTTGCAATGACTGTATGGCTAAAAAAGAAAAAAAAAACTACATTTAAATTTATTTATTTGGATCCCCATTAGTTACTACCTAGGTAGCAACTACTCTTCCTGAAATGAAATCCTCAAATTTCTAATTTTAACAAAAAGCGCTTAACTGTGTATCTTGTTGCCATAGTTACAAGTATAGACCAAAATAGCCTTGAAATTCATTACTTTAGCATCAGTCAAGTGCTTGCATTTATAGACAGCATTGCTTTTGTTTACTTGTCCATATGTGGCAAATATTGATGTTTAATTTACTTTTCTTTTTGCTTAGACTGTTCCTGCTTCATTCAGTTTCATTTCCGTCTCTAAAAGTGACGGACAGTACAGTCTGTTAGATGTTAATATTGTTTTATGAGGTGATTTCTCGAGTTTTTAAACAACACTTTGTGTGAAACTTGGCTGTCCTTCAGATTGCCGCCGCCGCCGACTGATCTAGGGGAGTTTTGGGAGTGGATTAGTGTTGCTGAAGGAGCTTGTTGACATCAGATGGCATGGGAACTATGAATCCACACACAAGGCTCAACGAAGGAGCTCAAGCAAACCTGCAGCGGGCACGTAGAGAGGGGGAAAAACAAATAAACTAAGCCCAAAGCAAGTATCCCCACAGTTGGCATGTTCCCATAGACATTTGGTAGAGAGAGGGTGGATACAGGAACACTCTGGCTATCAGAGAAAGGTCATATTGGTGTTTTCTCTCAGTCCATGGTAGTGGTCAAAAATATTCAACATGTTTGACAATGTGAATGGCTTTGTTATAAGATATTAAGCCATTTTTGTTGGTCAGCATCTGAATTGCAAATATTTGTAATTTGTCGATGCTGCATGACGCTCTTCAAGTAGAAAATGTATAAGTGATCCCCTGCCTGTCCTTGTCATAAAAAGGTGTTTGTGTATCCAGGCGTGCAGTTCAAGTGTAATGTGCTATCTGATGCCTGTTCAAACAGGACACTTGGTAAAAGAAACATACAGTTTAAATCACAGAGCCCACAATGATGGATAATAATAATAATAATCACAATGACAGCGCAATCCACTCAGCATCAGATTGCTCGTTAATCCCACAGTAAACTCTGGCTAAAACCTGAGTGAGTCAGTATTATTACAGATAATCCCCTGGTCTGGTTTATGTGACGTGCTGGTGAATGCAAGCCTAAATCACACGCACACGCACACGCATGCCATTCTGTTTCCAAACTGATTGCATTTCAGCTATTGTCTCACTTTCAGCAGCCGCACAGATCACAGCACAAAGCAGATGGCTGCTGTGTATAATGTCACTAAGAGACTGTTTTATCTCATTGATGCAGTGCTGACTGAATGCTGTCAAAGGACTGTCATCAGCTAAATGTAGGGCCCACTGTTCACTTGTACTTAAGGACATTTAGGCGTAGGGATTATTTTTTTTTCCCTGAAAATAAGACATTTTGTGTCCCAGGGGCAAAAGCATGTGAGTCCCAGGAAACTGACTTGTCTTGATGCTAATTGCAACAAGGAGAAAAATGCATAGCCCTAAAGGTTTCCAACCTGGCTATGGTAGTGCATTACTTGGTGGCATTAATGACTTTTAAGCCAAAAGAACACCATTTCTGTTTATCAGCTAGTGATGTGCAGGTTGACCAACAACCCGCGGGAGCCAGAAGCACGGGTTCAGGTATCCTAAGCTCACTAGAAAATATCATAAGAGGCTCAAAAAATGACAAAGCAACATTCTGAGGAAACATTGCGTACCATGGTCCATCATCATATGGTGTGAGATGACAAATAAATTGATTGATTTATTGATTGATGAGGCCTAGATGTATTTGGAGTCATTATAGGGCTGAGTTTTGCATCCCTGTTGACTCGCAAATTGCGTCCAGGTGGGTGGAAGTGAAGAACTTGCATATTTCTGTAGTCATACCATACGTATGCCTGTATTTTCTATCAGCCTATTTGATTTACGCCAGAGGTGTCCAAAGGGCAAGGGTAATCCCTTCATGCGACTTAATGCTTCTTTGCCGTGGCCATGTCTGCTACCTTGTAGGAAAACAAATTGTTAGATAACCATTTGTTTAATTGTTTATCATCTGTTTATGAAAACAAATTAGTTCCTCCTTCATAGTTCCGTCTTTGTGCATGTCTACAAACTGTTTGATATTCCTGCCCTCCTGAGGTAAACGGAAAAAATGCAAAGTGATCTTGCTTGTTGAGCTAATGTTGTGTTAATGATATAGTATATTTGGAAAGACAAGCCTTGGGCTTTTTGGCGGACTTTTGACATGCCCAGTTTATGCTTTGAAAGCAGTTAGTTTTCCTATTATTATATTTCCCAGGAAACAGGGAATAATGTGTATGTGTAATCCCAGAAATGAACCCCAGTCAGGTCATCATACATTTTCTTGTGGTGCGGAAATACTGGTTTAGAGCATGAATGTTTTCATTGAGAAGCATTTCTATGAGGGTTATTTTTAGCCCTGCAAGTGGCTTGACTCTAGGGATGGCGATGTCAGTCTGTCCTTCTGTCAGTCGTACGATCAGTCCACAACTTTCGTCCAGATTGAAATACTGATGCTCAACAACTATTGGATGGATTGTTGTGAAATTTGTTACAGACGCACACGAAACCCAGAGGATGAATTCTAATGACTCGAGTGATCCATTGACTTTTCCTCTAGCAACACCAGATTTGTTTACGATCAGCAAAACAAGCTGTACTTGTTGTTTGCTAATTGGCAAATGTTAACATACTGAAATGCTCAACCATGTTAGCATGCTGACATTAGCATTTAGCTCAAAGCCCTGCCTCTCAGTTCCTCTAGCCTGGCCTCATACAATTGGTCGATTTGTAAAAAAAGAAGGATGCGTACTCTCAACTCTCACCTTACCCTGATTTGTTTTAATTAAAGGAGCTATATGTAAGAAATCTAAAGCAAATTGTCGTACAATCATCCTAATATGTCACAGAGACTAAGGAATAATGTTCATATAACATACTGATCTCACCGACAACAATAGTACAGCCAGAATATTCGCATTTAAAAAAATATTTTACAGTCCGCAAATCATGTTTATGTTTTGAATTTGTGTTTTGGCCTGTTGACCGCCATCTACCAGTCACACAGTCAGTAGAGTCTCAGCATCAGTTACGACTGAGCTACAGCAGCACGGCAAGCAGCATTAGCAGCGTCCCGGTACATAGCATTAGCAGCCGGCTCCTCCGCTGTATCCCAGCAGCAGCGTTAGCAGCAGAGAAGCCGGACTTGCTCGAACGGTCCGCTGGAAAACCGAAGATCACGGACGCGGCGACACGGCCCTGCCATGGCAGCCGTCCGTGGGCAAACAAATCAGTCTCCAGCGTGCCGCTGTCCATCCAGCAACCTCGAATCTGTGGGGGGGGGGGGGGCACGACTCGCGGCAGTATTTTGAATTTGAGTGCAGTAACCGTTTTGGCCACATTCTTACATACAGCACCTGTAATGTACTTGAGATACAAATTTAACATTCTCTTAACACACAGCAGGGTTATAGCAATCCTGTATCATTTGCATGGTCTAAAAAGTTTTCTTCAACATGTAGATAAGTTTAAATTCTTTTCTGTTTATTTGAAAAGATTTAAGGGAGATGTCATGAAACCACAAGTCAGGAGATGGAGATTTGTTTTCCCTCTGCATGCCTATAGAAATTGTTTCTACGAGACCTGGCCAAAAAAATTTCTGAATTGGTTTCAAGAGGATTGTTGCTTCCCCTGAGCTTTCATCAAAAGCTGTGAGCACTTAATATGACCTGTGTCAGATGATCGCTGTACCATACTGCACTCATTGACCCAGTTACTGTCGTAAGGAGCGAAACTTGGACTTGTGTATTCTTTGTTAATGGATTTAACAAATATTGTAGAGTTATAGAAAAACATGCACCAGGGTTTGATAAAGATATGATTTTCATCTTGTTTTCCTTAATTTACTATGATAAACATTTTGTTTTTCAGCCTTAAATATCACTTTTCCACAATGACAACTTTTGTGGTGTAAAACCCCTTAAACTTATTCCACTGAGGAATCAGGAATTAACTCCAAGTCTGTAGACACTGAAACTATCACAAACAAATTGCAAATGGCCATCAGTTTGTTAAATGATTTGTCATTTAGGATGTCGCAGAAGTTCCCCTGACTTTTAAGCACTTTGCTCTAAATATCCCAAACTTTTCAAACGTCTCAGCTCCACAGATGTGGCAACTGCCAACATACACATAAACACAGTGCAGAATCACAGGAGAGCCAAATACTTGAACTGAGGTTACCATGCTCATCCTTGCTTGCTTTTTAAACAAGCAAAGAAACCCCACCCTCCCCCCTAAATCTCTCCTAGCACCCAAGTCCAGGAGCTTTGCCAAGAGCAGCCTAACGCTAAACATTCACAGCGCCGGGGAAGAGAAAGCAAACTCTGGGAAGGTACAGGATTGACGTCAGAGAGAGCCACATGTAAGAAATTCCTTCCTAATTACGGGGAATGCACTGGATTATTGTATCAAAAATGCTCTGGTTCACATTCATCTTTTAAAAAGGTGGGTGTTTGTTTTATAGATTGTGCTACCTTTTAAGTGTTGTATTAATTCCTCTCTGTTCTTCCACTTTAGCCAGCCCTATTATTTCACATCCTCCTCATTACCTCCATATTTTTCTTTTTTTCCACCATAGTTCCAATTTCTTCCTCCTCCTTCTCCCGTTCCACCCACCTTATTTCTCCTCCTCCTCTGCTTCCTTCCTTCCTCTTCCACTTCAACCAAAAACTGCTTCATAGTAGATCATTTAAAATTGCCAGCCGACACCTATGTCCACTTTCGCAGGATTAATTTCTTGTCAGGCTGATGTGTTTAGATTATTTCTGCTGACCAGCTGCTGTGCTGTTATTCCTCCTTCCAGAAATGTACGAACAGTTCCTGACTGGTATGCACAACCGTTGTAAACTGGACTCACCTAATTAGGCATGCTTTTTATTGTCAGGGCTCACCTTTCCCTTAAGCAATATGTGTGTAACCCATATTTAATATAATATATCAAGATATTTGACTCTTCCAACGCCCCCTCTTTAATGCTTTCATAGTGTTAATGAAACAGCACTGTTGGAGCATATCCTTTATTTGGTGTTGATACATGATCTTAGATGTATTTAAAAAAGGAAGGAATCATAAAGGTAAGGGGTTAACTGGCAAAGAAGGCAGAGACAGTGTATCTCACTAACAGTTTTATTAGATTGGAGGAGTTGCAAGGCAAGTTTTTTTTTATTTCAAACTGTGAGTAAATATTCATATATGCTGGCTTTTGATGGCTTTTACACAAAAAGGTAAAATTCTTAAAAGCACATCTGCTCCTTCTCCCTCATTAAAAAGTCCAGAATCTATGAATATGCAAATATTATTCATTTCACAAGTGTAAGAGCTGGACACAAGATGTCTCCAACAGCACTCAAAAGTCCATTTGTAGTGTATGTGAAGTGGAGGTCTGAAGTTTTCACATCACATATTGAACCCTGATCGGCTTCCGGATTAGCTGTGATTGACAACAATCCCGCTTGCGCATTAAACTGAGATTTAAAGTGAGAAGAGAGTCTTTTGCACTTTAGCAGATGAGTGTGAGAACAATTTTCTGGTGTCGAATGCTGCACATACATCATCCTGCACAGTGAAGCTCCAACATCACAGTGAAATATATGCCTGCAACTAAGATTATTTTCATTGCCAATTAATCTGTCAGTTATTTTTTGATGAATTGATTAGTTATTGGGTTATTATGTCAGAAAAATGATCAGTGTTTCCCAAAAAGACATCTTCTAATGTCTTGTTTTGTCCACAACCATAACATATTCAGTTTACGGTCCTAGATGAGTAGAGAAACCAGAAAATATTCACATTTATGAAGCTGGAATCAGAGAATTTAGTCTTTTATTCTCTAAAAAAATATTCAAACCCATTAATCAATTATCAAATTTTAAGTAACAATAAACACAGTTTTGAGTAGAGGGGGTCTTAAGAAAGATACTGACAACATAGAGATGAAGTAGTTTCCGAATGAATTTGTATGCTTCAATAATACACCTGTGAAAAACATCAATTGTGTTATCCACGAGATGTGTCGTTAGGATGCTTTGATTCATGTGCTGTCTCTCATATCCACTGTTATCAGCTTTGAAATTCATGTGTTGGTCTGATATTATTTTCACTGCCAATATGACAGATTGTGGAATGTGGAATTTTGAGAGTTTGTCACTCAGACAACAATACAACTTTTATATTAGAAACTGAATGAAGTTTGTATGGACTTTTGTGTATAACCTCAAATCTTAGAATTGGGAGGCACTGTGTAGATGCAAATCTTAATCTTTATGTTGACCATTGTCCGTTTTAAAATCCTAAATGTCCTGAAGATGGTACCCGTCCCCTAGATATTACGCTCCTAGACTCCTAATTTGCAGCAGCAAATGTTTGATTTTTTGTTCTATCAATATAATAAGAAAATGCTGTAAAATTTGATACTAAACGCAACAGCTAAAATGCAGCATTTAATTTATTTCCCTAGAATATCTGTATGTTACTTAAAATTAGAGTTTTAAGGAGACGGCTGAAAAGTGACAGAGCCAAGTAAAGCTAAAAGTGGAACAGGGTACCTCTAAAACCAGTTTATTTTAAGGTCTCCTTTAGAGATATGGTTTTGGTGGAAGGGAAGAGGGTTCTGGCTGAGATTAGTGTAGAGCGAGTTGATTTAGGAGAAAGGAGTGTGATGGTGAGGTGTGAGGGGGCTTCGCACACACACAGGGAGTATTTGTGCTGAAAATGGAGACAGGAGGGAACCTGGGGATTTGTGGAGGCTCCCATATCAACTGGAGGAATGCCTTTGAAGCTTTTTCTTCCTCCCTCTGGATGCATTTTATTAGCGGAGGGACAGCTACTGATCGGACACATTTTGGCGGATGGGAAGACAGATGTTGGAAACAAAACGGAGTTGACAGACGAAGAGGAGGAGGCCATCAGCTGCTGAACTACAGTGATGTTAGCAGCCCCCTCTGATCCTTAATACAGGCACTTGGCTTCAGCACCAATTACAATCATCACTGATCTCGAGAATAATACTGATGCTTCGGCTGCTGTTTGCTCACAACATTGTCTGCACCTAAATATTAGAAATTCATTTTATGTCCATGTAGAGGTGTAGCATAAAACAATATACTGAAACATCATATTGATCAAAAACACATCTTTAATGCAAGTCAGTTAGCTATAGCCAAAAATATTGTATTATTTGTTTCATTTTTTTGTCTTTTGCTGATGTTTTTTTCTTATTGTACCTTACACACATTAAAGGGATAGTTCAGTTTTTTGAAGTAGGGCTGTATGAGATACTTATATACAGTCAGTGTATTACATACAGTCAATGGCGATCTGCACACTCCCTGTAACAAAAGGGACTATCCCCCTTGAAGATCAGCTGCGCATTACTGTTGATTAGGGTTGACAGCAAAACCTATTTTAGCCACTTAAAAAAGGCTTACAGTACCTAAAAAAAATCAATATCAGTCCAAGTGAACACTGTATTAACAATATTTTTTATCGCTTTACCTCGCTGTCAGTCAGCTCTTTCCGTTGGCGCTACATTTTCACAACCCTATAACATTCCCACTCAAAGACGCCCAACTGTGCTGTGTGATGTATTAGGCTGCAGGTCAGCTGTTCAGGTCAGACTCAGTGGTTTGTGGAAGACAAAACATGTACAAGAAAATAAAAAATAAACTGAGTGATTATAAAATTGGTGGACCTCTAGTCCCCACCCTACCAGTGCAGGATCTACAAAATGAGTGTCCGCCTCAGGCCACTCGATGCTGCCGTTTATTTAAGTCCTGCCACTTCATTGGTCCCAACACACACTATTCACTCTACTCCTGACCCCTCCCCATAACCCCACACTCCTGCCAACAGCACCTGAGGCTGTGGGACACCGGGACAACTCCGTCTGGTCCAGCACTCCTGCTTACTGTATTTATGTCATTTTTGTCCTCCCATGTGTCTCTGCGTGCTGTACTGCATCTTTATATTTCAAACACTCCCAAACTCGCCTGCTTTTTCTTTCTGTGTCTGTGACTCTCCTCCTTTGTCTTGTCAAGTTTAAATTATGTCTGTATCACAGGCAACCAGCAGTTATTGGACAAGTGTTTGCTTTTCATCCCAGGGGAAATAATGATTTGTACAACATAACAGTGTCTTTATTGCTATTGCTTTATTGCCAAAAGTAACTGCACAGTTAGATGGATTTGTCGGTGGACTTGTGAAGTTGAACATGTCCTCATACAATGTCTGGAGTCTCTCTTCCTGTGTGTATAAGCAAGCCTGTGTCTAAACAGGGCTGGTTTCCATTTGTTTTCACTCTACCTCAAATGGGATTCTTACCTCACTTATCTTGAGGACTTTTCACTTTTTAAAAAAAATTCACCCCCTCAGTTTAAACTGATTTTCCTCAGCCCCTCTCTCGCTGAGTGAGATCTTGTTGATGGCACGTACTGTACTGAGTTAACATGAGTTAAACATAATTAATAAGGACAGAGGGATAGCATCCAGAGTTTCTAACTCTTCTTGGCTGTTAAGTCTCTTTCAGCTTTTCGTTTTGGTTTTACAACACCTTGATAGTATGGCTGAATCTCAGCTGCTCTGATGAACATCACAGGGGCAGTCATTTCCATCTGGGGATCTGATGAGCCCAATAAATACAACACCCGTCTCGCAAAAAATTGTAGCACCAAAATACTCAAATATGCCTCTCAGAAGTTAGTGGTGACCAAACCTGAGGCGGTAGGAGGAAAAGGAGGTAACCATAGCAACTTCAAAGAGGGAAATAATATGTCAGGACTATATGTCTGCAAGGTTATTTTGTAGTTCTGCCCCCTAGTGGCCTGAAATTAATTGTTACAGCTTTAAATAACTTGGTCAAATCATAGTAATGCTTCTGGTTTCCCTGCAACATAACTCCAAGAAGCACGGACATACTTTATAGCTGTTACCTTGTACGTTCACCCACACATGTACACACACTTGGCCCACAGAGAGATGGAAACTAATCAGAGGCCTCAGACACATACACGCACACTGTGATCCTCGAAGCTGGTGGCTGCAACACACACTTAACAGGATTCAACATGACTGGACACGTTGGGAATCACACCCATATTCCAGGCATCGACACACACACTGAACGCAGCTCTCGTGAAAACAGACCACAGGACACAAAAGGTATAATTAACTCCAGTGGTTGTCAGCCTGGTGATGTCACTAGTTTGTCATGTCCAGTCTCTATTTGTCTCACTCTCTGTTTGACATGCACACAGGTACAGCTCACTGAGTGGGACAAGTAAGTGTAGTGTGGGATAAAGTGACAGGGCAGCATAATGTGATTGGAATAGTCAAGACGTGAGGGGAGATTATGACAGAGATTGTTAAAAGGCAATACTTCATGAACCTTGTGTCATCACTACGCCTCAGTCCTTCATTTTAAACTGATGTTGTGTGCATACAGTGTAGTTGCAGGCATAGAGTACATCTTTCCTCCAGAAGAAGCAGTTTGGTCTCTTTCATTTTTGTATGATATGAACAACAAGTTCAGATTTCCTCAGAGGCTCAGAGGATAAAATGTGCAGTATGTAGCTTAGATATTCAGAGTTGAGATCTAGTCAGGAATTTCTGTTAACCTCTCATCCTTTGAGTCTCCGCTCTATCTTTTCTGTCACTCTCAAGGTCAATGAAGCCAAGAAATGCCATAAAAAATAGTCTGAAAACAGCCACAACAAGTAATCATTGCTTTGGCCTGAGCTCATGGTCTAAACAAACACAGATGCTTAGGATATTACAGTTTGGAAAGTTTGCTGATTGGTCTTCACAGGAGCTTCCCAGAGCTCAACCAAAAGTTATTTGTCACTCCCTGGAACCCCCTTGGCAAACATAAAGTTTGATTGCTCTTACATTAAATGTCTGCACATTTATTGTCAACTCTTGTTAGTCTTGGATGAAAGGTCACTTTTGCTGAAATTCAGTGGAATAGCCATGATGCAGGTGGTTGGGTTATTCGGGGTAAAATCTGATGTAGACAGATACTTTGCAGATGTGCTCTGATTCAAAAGAAGTAGTGTCCTTTCGCCTGGAGCACACACAGAGACTGTACTTTGCCTAAGTGATGTTCATGTGTTGTAGTCTCTGCATACGTATGTATGACAATATTTGTGACCTATTGCGTAAGCAGTAAATGGAATCCACCATGTGATGTCCACATGTGTAATGCTCTTGCAAACAGAAAGGCCCTTCTCTCTACCCAGTGACCCCTCCACTGCTCTACAGATGTCTCTGTTCCTTTTAGTACACTTCCAGCCCTTTCAGGAGTGAAATGCCACACACGCACAAACGCACACGCATACACACAGCACTCGTCTAAGGTATCACGGGGATCTCTTGTCTCCCAGTGGACTTACCCCATGTTGCCTGCCTGCTGCCAGACCACATGGCCTGTCTTTGTGAACAGTTACTGTGTATGTGAGGCTCAGTGAAAGTGATGGATTGAAGGGCCATCTGACCTAAAATCTATACCGCGATAAATCGTCATATTTAACATGGTAACAAGTTTTTATTTTTCACATACATGCATCAATTTTATTTTTTTTTTAACTTGTACATCTGATATGTTAATCCTGGTTAATAACAGTATGAAGATCGTGCTGCACTGGGAGTGGATTGGGTTGGTGACATATTGCTGTTCTCGGTTTAATTATTTTGTTCATTTATTGAAATCAGTACATTTTGGTCAAAGTAATTTTCCAGTCCCAGTGGATTGTAAGTCTAAGATGATGTTAACGAGATGCACACAACACATATGTATACCACAAACACCAAAATTGTTTTTCTTTCTCCTCTTCATACCTACTGAGTTGTCAGAGTTGAGGAGTAATGTATTTAAAATCCAAAACATGAGTCACTGTATTGGTGGTAATTTGATTACATTTACTGTCTTTAAAAATAGATTACCTGAGCGGATTACCACTTTATTTGTTTTGTTTTATTTGCTCTTAAACCATGTACAAATGGAATGTAATGCGGACGGCGTCAGTTTGTCGGGAACTGCCCATTGGTTCGACAGCCCATTGGTTCGACATCCCATTGGTTCGACATCCCATTGTTCCGACCATATTAAACTCATTGTTCCAAAGTCCGTTCCAAAATCATCATGATGCCCTGTGGTTAAGGTCTGGTTAGGTTTAGGCACAAAAACCACTTGGTTAGGGTCAGGAAAAGATCATGGTGTGGGTTAAAATGAAAAAGAAAGTGACAAACTCATAAGCCGTGAGCCTGCTCCGCCTCAAGCCGGTCGCGGCGCACCATACACCTGCCGCGAGCCGTTCAGCACCACGGACAGTCGGACTAATGGGATGTCGAACCAATGGGCTGTCGAAGCAATGATATGGACCCCAGTTTGTCATTATTGTTTTCTACTGAAATGCTCCAACTGGCTGGAAGTGAGGTAGCGCTGCTGTTTTGAGCTGAACTGTTGTTGGACGCCACTTTGAAAGCTCTGCAATGGATGAGGAATGGCTGATTTGTTAAGTTGAAATGAGGAGTTCTCTACACAACATCTCCTCATTTAACTACAAAAACCTAAATAAGATGGCAGCTGGCTTTAGAAAGATCACCAGGAGCTGAAAGCTTCTGGTAAATGATAATCGCAAATAACAAGCCACTTATTGTATGTCATTTACAGTAAATAACACAATATAAAACGTGGGTCTTCTGTTTAAAGAGTAAAAACACAGGAAGTTAGCAAGTACTCAATCTTCTTTAAGAGGTTACGTCTGGAACCGAGCTCACAGCTGATAGCTAACCCATGTGGTTTGTTTACATGGTGTAACAGAAGTGCACATTTAACTGATTGAGTGTGGACAGGCAGCGATGTTTTTGCTGTGAGAAGATGGTGTAAAAATCATATGGCAAACGCATTTCTCATAATCAGATTTAAAAAGTGTGTGCAGTGTGCCTGCTGTGTCAGAGGAGGTGAACAGCCAGGACACCGTTGTGTGTTTTTGGCATGAAAACATAAGACCCAGACAAATGAGCTCAGCAGGATGATTTTGAAGTGTTACCAAAGTAACTCAAAGTATTTACCTGAAGTAATCTAAAAGATCCTCCCATTACTGTGAGTCATACACAAATGTACATCAGTAAACACACAGGCGCACAAACCTAAAAAGTCCAGCAGTAAAAATAAAGTCAAAGGCTGTGGTTTGTCTTGCAGGTTTAAAATGCCCAGAGGAAGTGCTGAGTAGTTGGTAAACATGGCCGCAACTCCAACAAGTGGTTTTTAGCAAGGCGGTGGTGTGAGGTTATACATGGGTTTAATCCTGCACACAGACGTGGACAAATTAACTTCAAAGCACTAGAAAACAGTCAGATTTGCTGTTCTGTATTTCATTCATATGCAGTAGAGTGAGATGTTTGAGAAGATACATGTCAAGTCAGTTTTATTCATGCATTTCCAAATTATAACAAAAGCTATCTCAGAACAATTTGCATACTGTAGAGAGCAGGTCAAGACCATACTTTTTTTTTTTTTTTTTTTTTTTTACCACCAAGAGCAAGCACATTGACAGTTGCGAGGAAAAACCTTCTTTTAAGAGGCAAAAAAAGCCACTTTTGGATATAATTGCTTGCTTGTATGATAGCCTGACCAGTGCTTGGTTTTTGAAGCTGACATTGTTATTTTGGATGTAAAAAAAAAACCCCAACAGCTAACAATATTAATATATTTTTTTTAAACATGAACTCATAACAGAAACAATAATACTGAAGCAGATCCTTCAGATTTTGCTTGTCTGTACCGAATCACGACCAAGATGCACACTAATCAGGATGTTTTGAATTGTTGTAAGTGTATGCTAGTGTACAAATTATGCAATGGCTACACTGTTTTTAAATGACCTCAAACCTACTTTGTCATTTATTTCTATCCTGCAGTAATCTCCACACATGTACACCAGTGCAATAGATCTGCAGCAAGCTAATATCAGCTGATACATTTGGTCAAACCGTGAAAATGATGGTACATTAACTAAATAGACAGATTCTAGCAACTTAGGCCCATATCACACAGAAAGCACTCTTCAGGTTGCAAAATGTGTGGTGCACCACACTGCTTATTTTTTTTAAAAAATTTATTTAATTAACGCCAGTAAAAAACAAACAAAAAAAAAACGCTTGCTGCACTTTTTTACTGTTTCCAGGCAACCACCCCATCACCTCCTTACCCTAGCCTTCCTGTATTATCAATCTACCATTTATTTTGTCTAGCTAAAACTACCTACTTATTTTCACAGTAATTTGTAGCTAGTTACTAAAATCTTCAGGCAGAGGGTACTTGCTGTAGCTCTGGTTGAGGTTAAGGGGCTGTCAGTAAATAGTTTGCTGGGCACAGGGAAAGAGAGAGAGAGAGAGAGAGAGAGAGATCTGTGTGGGTACATGAGAACCTAAAAAAGAGGGTGGATCATGGGGAGTACCACCAGTTGGTCCAGGAGCTTCCCCTCGATGATGGTCATTTCCAGGCATGTTATAGGATGACTCTGGGGCAGTTTGACAACCTGCTGCCTGTTGTCAGGCCTAGCATAGCTAAAATGGTTTAGCGACTGCTAGCACCAGTTTCCCTGCCATTTTTACCAACTGTGAACTTGTTGTTGTGACCACTACAGAAGGCCTGCCTTTTGAATTATCCAATTGGACAGTGGGAAAAATGCAGGGATAACGTGGGGCGCTTTTCGCTCGGAGTTTAAAGGCGCTGTATGTAAGAATGTGGCCAAAACAGTTCCTGCACTCAAATTAAAAATACTGCCGCGAGTCGTGTCCGCCCCCCCTCCCCTACAGATTCGAGGTTGCTGGACAGCGGCACGTTGGAGAGTGATTTGTTTGCCCACGGGCGGCTGCCGTGGCAGGGCCGCATCACCGTGTCCTTGATCTTCGGTTTTCCAGTGGACTGTTCGAGCAAGTCCGGCTTCTCTGCTGCTAACGCTGCTGCTGGGATACAGCTGAGGAAGAGCCGGCTGCTAATGCTCTGTACCAGGACACTGCTAACGTTGCTGCTGGGATACAGCTGAGGAGGAGCCAGCTACTAATGCTATGTACCGGGACACTGCTAACGCTGCTGCCGGGATACAACTGAGGAGGAGCCGGCTGCTAATGCTATGTACCGGGACACTGCTAACGTTGCTGCTGGGATACAACTGAGGAGGAGCCGGCTGCTAATGCTATGTACTGGGACACTGCTAACGCTGCTTGCGGTGCTGCTGTAGCTCAGTCGTAACTGTAACTGATGCTGAGACTCTACTGACTCTACTTAGACGCTTTGCTTAACTAAAGACTGATGTCTTTCTCCCTGATTTTGTGTTTAGATGGGCGGATACAATTTCAGAGTTTAAAAAACTCCCTACGTTGCAGAACCAATAGTAAATCTGCAGGGCGGTCCGTCGGTGGCTCGCTGAACTCTTGTGCTCGTAAACATAGTCCGACTAGAAACACGTGTAGCGGTACAAAATGTTTTTTAAATGCGAATATTCTGGCTGTACAGGATGATTTTACGACTATTTGATTTAGATTTCTTACATATAGCTCCTTTAAGTTTTTTCAAGTTGAAGAGTTCAAAGCAAAATAACAGCAAACAAAAAGCATAATTCTCATTAAAAGCAATTTACAAAACGCCAACTTTAGTCTTCTGTGTTTCTGTGTAATCGATTCCTTAATCTGCAATGGAAGTTTTGTTCTAACAAGGTTATCCATTCCTTAAGTTCTACTGTGGACTCCCGGTGTAGGGATGTGGCAGTGTTTGTAGCAGCTTGAATTGCTGCTATTAACAAGGCAGCGGGACATATTTTACAGCCTGGCGCCAACCAATGTTGTTAGGATGTTCAAGGGCACACGGAAACAACTCCACAACTAGAATCAGGTTATGGTGAATTCTTGTCACACTCATGAATTGTTGAGTTTTTTTATATGATGCCTATGAATGATCATCATTATGTAAACAAATTATTTCAAAAGTATGGCCTCAGAAGAAAGTTAAATCTCCACGAGGAATCTGCCAGGTTGAGATATAGCATCCAATTTTTGTTAACCAAATATTAAACTTGCACATTAACATGTAAAAAAAGTAGTTAATTTAGCTTTCAATCTCATGATGGATATGTCGTTTTGGAATGAATCTCCTCATATGCTGGCTTGGCAGCAGGTTATCTTGTGGTTTGGAGTGACGGTGACAGGTTGGCGTGGCTGGCACACTCTCAGACTGGCTCAGAGTTTGGTTGTAGCAGAAGGGCAATTTTGGTGGAGCCTCAGCAGACAGGATGGCATAGTTGGCAGAGGCGAGGGTGGGGGAGCTCTGAGGCTGATATCGAGGGCTCAGAATACACCAGACTGAGTTGTATTGGACTAGACAGGTTGCTTTGGCTGGCACATGGTTGTGGGCATTGTAAGTCAGACAGAGGTAAAGGTGGCTTTGAGCAAGGTGACTTAGCACATTTATGGTCTCCAGTAGCGGGAGGAAAGGTGTGTGCTTTTGTTTAATCATTCAAGAGCACTGTGAGTCTCTTTGTACAAGTTTGATGATTGCCATGCGTGCTATGTGTATCTTTTCTCGCATCATGGAAGGGTTTTCCTCACCATTGTACACCGGGTGTGTATCCACTGAAGCAGGCACTCCTGCTTCCTGCTAGCCTCTGAGCCAACTTGTCTTCTTGCCAGACATCGGTAACTTGGCATTCCGTCTCTTCCTTTTCCATGTGGTGATCACGTATGTCTATCCACACGGAAGTCTGTCGACACAACTAGGCTTTTACAAATGGGATATGACACATGTAAAAAGAGCAAATCACTTTCCTTCCTGGGCTTGGAGGCATGCACGTACTTTTTCTCTGTGTACATGTATTTTTACAGGCCATATGTATGCATGCTTCCTACATGTCACTGGGGAGATGGAGTATGTTTAACTGTTGCTGAGGGGCATGCATATGGCACAGGTCACAAGGGTCAACACATTAAAGTGTCCATCAATGTCCATATGACTCTCAAAAGTAACGGTGTCCTCCACTATGCTGTGCTGTACACACCTCCGCACAGCAGTAACCCCCCCGCAGGACGTTATTTACTTACATAATATCATATTGCTACATACCTTATAATGCACAACAAGCATTTGTTTCTAGTAGTGTAAAAAATTGGTGATAGAAAAAGTGCCATATCCACGATAAAGCGCTTGTTATGGTTTGATTTCCCACTAAAACTCCATGCCACTTTATGTGCCCTTCTTTCCATCTAATAGTTTAAAACAGCACAAGCAGAGCAAAAGGTCGGACCACTGAATGAGCTTTAAGAGGTAGTGAACCTCTTTGTTTGGTCACTCTTAACCTCTATCTGTTGTTGCTGCTGTAACAGCAGATAATAGCTGTACTGGAGAGAGGACAGCTATTCAGTCAAACTCTGAGACAATCCTGGATTAAACCAGGAGCCAGTCAGGAAAGCCAGACCAGTGATTGCATACTATCACCGAAATAGTTGTCCAGATGTGTGCCATTGATTAACCAACTGGAACCAAAATGGAATTTTAGCCATGTTAGCAGCCTAGCTCTCGGGATGGCAGTGTTGGTCATATGGTACACCACTCCTGTCCAGCTTGAAATCTCAGCAACTATGGGATGGATCACCATTAAATTCATTATAGACATTCAAAGATCCCAGATGACATCAGGACATCAGTATTTAGATTTGTCCAGAACTAATTTCACACAATATTCTTAGGAGAGTAGCCGGTCTACTCAACAATAAAAATAACTGAAAATTTTAACAGCTGGATTGATTGACAGAGTTACTAATAATTCAGTGGATTGTTAGAATAGATGCTGATTTCTTTTCTATTGACTTGTCCATACTCAGGCATCCAGTTGACTTCTATAGATTTCTCATTTTGGTTGACAAATGGTCCAAATCCCAAATTCACATTGATGTCAAATAGGAAAAACTACTCAAATCTGAAACCCTGAAACAATTCAGAGTTTGGAGTTTTTGCTTGATTAATGACTGAAAACATATATTGAATATGAGAGCTGCTCACAATTTGGGCAGTGCTCAAATGGAGCATTAGTATGAATGCTACTCATCCTCAAGACTCAAATAAGCATGTGAATGAACTATCAGCAGATTCCTGACAAATGACAAACATGGCTAAAATTAATAAAGAGGAACTGATAGAAGTTGTTGCTACTGCTGCTGTTTTTGTTGTTGTTGTTGCCATAGACTCATTAGAGTTAGGGATGCATGATAACATTGGCACGTCATTGCCATCAGCCAATATTGGCTTTAAAATGAGCTATTAGAATCGACCAACATGCATTTTCTTATTTTGCACAATTAATGAATATTATATAGATTGAAAAGCATTGTATTTCATGTCTCTGTCTCTGTCATCTGCTGGTGGGCCATCGTGATAAGAGTATGCATGCATAATATGATATAAATTTCACTACAGAAGAGACTTGGTGATCACTAAAATTAGGTGGGGAAAAGAGTTGGTATATCAATATTGGTTATCGGCCAAATAAGTTGTCAACATCAGCATATCAGATATTGGCAAAAAATCCAATATTGCGCATCCCTAATTAAAATGATAACCTCCTCAGGTGTCACCATGTTTTCTTTACACTGTTCGTATGTTTGGTTCTCAGCTCGGCTACTCCAGTTATTAACCAGGGACCATTCAGCATTAAGTTGCCGCCATGCATGCAGGACAACATATGAACAACATCATGGCTGCTTGTCTTTACCTACGTGCTGTACAACGCCAGGGCCACACCAGACGTGGAAGTGCTGCGAATAGCCTCAAAGCGCCGAGAAGCGAAGCCAGTTTCCTTTCGGCGCCCATGTTAACCAATTGTGTCATCCACACCGGCCGCGTCGCGCAGCTCCGTGGCCGGCGCTGCAGCGATCGTTTCAGCGTCTGGTCTATTTTCTGCACGAGCCGCGAGCAAATGTGTCAAGCCGGGCAGGAAGTCAAACAAAGGAACAACAACAGCGTCCGGTCAATTTTCAGAATAAAACAAATTTCAAAATAAAACACCCCGTTTGACAAATGCGATGTATATACTGTATGTGTGTGTGTTTATATACATATTAGTCAGTGGTATCTAAGCAGAGCGCGAGAGAGATGAACACACACACACACCCACACCCACTAACACACACAATAGAGAGAGAGACAGAGAGACAGAGAGGGCCGGGGCACACACGTGCAAACAGAGAGGAATACCCATGATGGAAAAACAGCCCCAAATGTGACGGAGACAACAGCTGGGAGCAGAAGCATTTGTCGACCGGCGTGGAGAAATGCGCGTCTGATGTAAACGAGCTTGTGCGAGAATTTCGGTGCGCTGCGCTTCGCAGCACTTCGTTGGCAGAGTGGCCCTGGCAAAAAGCAAATATATCACACACTGCTGTCAGATTATAATACATACAGCCTATTTAGATGTAGTGGCAGTATTAATAATTGCAAAATGAGATTTAAAAGAACACTGTTTCTTCCCTGTGCGAGACCTTCACTCTCCTTTCTGCATATTTGTTTGTTGTGGTTTCCATGGAGATTTTTCTCTCATCACCGTGTGTTAAGGCAGAGAGCTCTTGACCTGGCTTCCTCCCCAGGCGTCAGAGGTCATAGTCTGCTCAGGCACGGGTGAACAGCCTTTAAACCTGCCTGGTTTCCATGAGATGTGAGTTTTGTTCACATAGAGATAAATATACACATCTATCGCACGCACTTACTCACACCTACACATTTGCACGCACTTCTACAACTCAGTTTTTCTGTCTCTCTTTCTTCATCTGTTATTCTCTGTATTCATCATGAGGCAAGTTCTCGCGTAGGGTTTTGTGGGAGCCAAAGAGCAAAATGAAAAATAGGGGAGGTGGCTTTTATTAAGTGCAACAGAGGGAAAATGCAAAACACTTAGACTTTCAACTCTCCCTTTGTGTGTGTGTGTGATTGCTTGGCCTGTCTCTCGCCTATCATGCTCTGGTGTCGTCTTTCTGCCATCTGCCACTGCCACCCTACTGACACACACACACACACACACACACACACACTGAGCTTTCACGTACTACTCTGTCATCACAAAACCTCTTCTCTTCTTCTAGAAAAAGTGTTTGTCTGTTCGTCTTCTCTTACCATCCGCAGATAAGGATTTGTTTTGTGTGTTTGCGTCTACTTTTCCTAAAGAAACAAAGGAAGCAGGCTTTGCCTAGAATATGAAATTCAAGGATATGGATTTGGTGTGTGTGTGTAAGATATGAATATTTAATTCAGCCCCTCCCTCTGTCATGTATTAATCATGGAGCAGTCTGCTTAGGCTGAAAATAGCGCCTAGCAACCTAGAAAAACAAAATTCATAGTGTTGTGGGTATGTCATGTGCTGCTGCTCGTTCATGTGTGACACAGCACATGGTCTCCCCTCACATTTTCCTTTCTACCACACTATTAAGTTTTCTTTCCCCGCGTCTGTCTCCACTGGCTCTGGGATGATGGAGATGGAGATTTCTGATGTTTGCATGAGCGATTCGCAGTCATGGTTACTTTCATTTTGAAAGTATCGCTGTCTCTGTGAAAGTTGTTTATCGGTTTTAGACTTAGACAATATTTGCTTGTCTAGCACGCATCCTTAACTGAACTCTGAATGCAGCCTGCTGTGTCTGCGCTGACACCCACTGAGTATAGGCAGTTTAAAATGTGTGACGGTAAGGAAGTCTGCTTCGTGAAAGTGGTGATAATTGCAGGATTACTGACCCCACCATCCGCACCAGCTGCCAATCTCAAGGATAAACTGATGTAGGCTGAGTGATTACATCATTTCAGCCGAGCTGTTCGCAGGTGGCAGCAGAAGTTTAGCAACAAGTTTGTATAAGTGCAGAGATGCTGTCAACATAAGAGCTTGAATTCAAGACCGTAGGGCATGAGAATAGTGGGCAGTGTTGTACAAGGCTTCCAAATGTATGTTAGCGGGCTTCTCTCAATTCAGACCAGCAGGCTAATAATAGTCTGGTTGATGTGTACAGTGCAGACAGATAGTATTAGGATATTGATAAGTTTTTCATTGAGTTGGCTGTGCTCCATTACATTGGATTTGAAATACAAACAACAGCTGTGAGGTGCTGACTTTCAGCTTTAATTGTGTTTCTGGATGTTCACATGCATGTGGTGGATACAGCTGGATATCGACACTGATCTCCCCAGTTGATTGGATTAGAGTCTTGATGATTCTGTTGCATTAGATAAATAATAATAATATTGCATCAAACGCTTCTCATAATGCATCCTGGGAGCTTAAATTTCCTCTACATTTAACAAGTGAGCAGCACTGTCATCTCCTTGAATATATAATTGTGTAAAGTGCACAACAAATGCTAATTGAAACAAATTTCCTTTTTATAAAACTGTGGACTGAGGATTTATTTTCTTTTAGGCCAACAGTACATGTGCAGCAGCAGGTGGGCAAATATAATGAAAGACCTGTAAGACTTGTAAGGGCGTCATAATGCATATTTAAAAAAAAATGAAATGCTGTCCCATACAGCTATGCATGGACTGTCAGTAGGGATGCACAATATAAGGAAAATATATGACAATGTGGTTAAATATTGCCATGACTATACCTGCAATAAATAACCCAGCCCATTCTTATTTCTTAAGTCATCAAAACTGCTTCTTTTTAAGAGATATGGCGTCAGATACCAATGCACAGAGACACCTTTAGCGGTGGTATAATGCTCAGTGGGTGTTTGTAATGTCGCCGGCAACTACCGTAGCATAAAGAGCGAGAAAGTCCCTATATGGCGGGCAGACTGGCAGGTTGATGGGTCAAACAAAGACCAGGGCCCGCTGTTTATTTCCCATGAAATGAAACCACAAGTCAGTGAAGTTGTTTTAATATCAAAGTAGGGTGATAGTATGTGTCGGATTCAATGGAAGTGATGTATGCCACATGATGCATGTAAGTAAGAACTGTACTTTTTTCTTATTTTCTGCCTTTTTGCTGCTTTCAGTATACTGCTAAAATACAACAAAGTGCTTGTTAAATAAAAGAAAAAGAAATGAAATTATTTCCAACAATCTTTTATTGAAAATGCACACAAAAAGGGCACCAGTGAAACAAAGAGATAATCAGTAAAACAGACTGTCTTTGGGTGTCTTTCCTCTCTCTTGAAATATGGTTATTCAATTTGTCAAAAGGTTATTTACAAAATGGTGGGGATTGGTAGTAAAGACTTCTTGAATGCATTTTGGTGACGAATTCAAGGACAGCAGTTGGAATAGGTGGGAAGGGAACATGAGTCCGAGTGTATTCCTTACCAGGGTAAGCATGGGTAACTCATTCAGGAATTTTAGCACTGGTCTATTTCTGTTACAGGTTTTATAATCATCTGCAGAAGGGAACCGCACTTCATGTCTTGTTTTTTTAACAAGTTTCTCAGACTTTCCAACAGCTTTTTATCACTGAAGACAGATTAGCATGCAACCCAAAATACAGATCACTTTATGTTAAGCCTGTGATATGCTGCTCATGAATGCTTCAATTATCTTTAGTTGTTCTGTACATTTGTTTCCCTCCCATCTCACCAAATTATGAGAAATTTGTAATCCGTTGCTAATTTCATAAGCATCTTAATGCAAGTGCAAATACTCTCACTGACATGGACGAGCAAAGATGAAATTAGTCTTAATCCAATACTGCACAGTCAAGACATAATTGAGATTTTTTTTTTTTTAGTTGTGTTTCAGTAAGCCACTTTTCAAGGTTTAAGTGATTATAAACTGAGCCTCGCGGTAAGATTTGTTGGGGAAACTGGCTCGTAATGTGTAAGCGAGCACCGTCTCGCTCTCTCAGTTGAAAATGTTTTTTGCTCCTCACATCTGCTTTGTTCTTGTCACTTTTTATTGCTTGTTTCCTCTCATTTCCCACTCCTCCTCATCCTATTGTTTTCTCCATATCCTTGCCCAGTTGTTCGTACTTGTCTTTTGTGGGCGCTGTGGAGGGATGTTGATGGTTTGAATCGATTCAGCTGCTGATTTTGATACTGAGCACCATATTTACCCTCTGCTTTCCTGTTCTCTGACAGGTGGCTTGACCGGCAATGAGCAGCCCGTGGAACTCCTTAAACCGGCTGCGCTCAACCATTTCGGTAGGAAATTTATGTGTGTTTATCTGTGTGTGTGTGTGTGTGTGTGTGTGTGTGTGTGTGTGTGTGTGTGTGCGTGCTTCAATTGGGCTGTGTCAAAGCAGAAAAACGACTTTCCCTAGATTTTCCTTTTCAACAGATTGGATCAGTGTTCCTTGTTTCTGTAACTTGGTATTTATACCAGCAGTAAACTCTGGTGCTTCCCTCCTCAGAGCCTTCAGATATACACTCTGAGTGATTGATGCAGTCACATCTTTGGGTTTACTGTTGTGTGATGCACCACGGGTCATGACAGGACATCAATGCTCAACTGGGGATTTGGTGATATATCGTGGTTACCTTAGCTGACTAATGTATGGCTCAAGAATACACTCTGTCAGTGTTTGTTTACGGGGGAGACTTATCATTTACTGCTGAGCACGTAATCCTTTCCACCAGCTGACGTCGCACATTGTTTTTAGCACATGGCAATGTATTATTCAGTGGCCGACTCCTTTTTAGAAGTCGCACCGCATATGCCAGGGCACACACCCGTGTACGAGAAAGTGCACATCAAAGTAGAAATTTTGTTGGAACTTCACGCTCTTGATGACAGGAACATGGGATGATCACGCCACATCAGCATGTCATCAACCCACAAGCAGTATGTTTGTCCCATGTGGCGGGTAGGAAATGCTGATGAGGCAGTGATGTCACTGTCATGGTTGCCAAGACCAGGAGCTTTAGCCTGGTAATAGCATGTCTCGTTTGCTTGCAGCAGTGACACATGTAACTGCACAGAGCCAGATGAACTGTATACACACATACAAACATATGCAGCATGTGTGGAATTATAACTCTATCTGATTTGTTTAATTCAAATGGAGCCTCTTAATGTTACTTTGTTTTTGTGTTGAACCTTTTTGGAGTTTAAGTTTTGAGGTCATTTATTCAGAAATGTGGGGAAAAAAAGCATGGTTACGTAAATTGACCATGTTTCTGTAGGTAAAAAATACATTCAGTTTTTGGACTGGGTTCATCAATAACTTTAAAATTCCTCTTGAAAGCTTTGAAGCAAAGATAGAGGAACATTTTGCTACCAGCATTTTATTGTAACTTCATAAAAAAAAACTGGTACACTTACACACTTATACCCAATTTAGACCACGGTTGAGCCCAGCTTTAACACCTGCCTTTGGTGCTAAGGCCTCTTTAATAAAGCAAGATATTTACATTCACAAGTCATTTCATTCAATCCCTTACCAGGGAGTGAGAGAAAGACAAAGACAGAGAATGTGTGGGTGAATGACTATGAAAGTAAAGCTGAAACTTAATTTTAACTAAAATAGAAGGAATCTGTCTGTCTGTCTGTCTGTCTGTCCTTTGATTTTGTCGACAATTGTTCATCTGATCAACTTGACATTTAGCGGGTGCATTGCTTAGGACCTAACCCAACGAAGTGCAGTGTCGATTGTGAGCACCTGAGATCCACAGGACACATTTATTGGTAGTGCGTTACTACCACCAGAAGTACACACTGTGTAGTGTGTTGAGAGGAGACCCCTATGAACTGTTGCAGCATGCTGGGTACAGCTCGCTTATTGTTTCTTGCTACAGTACATTCAAGAACTGATGGAGGAGGAGAGACCAGATGTTGCATTGAAGCAAACTCAAACTTTTCAAGCATCAGCAATGTAACTTTCAGAATAAATACTTTTGTTCCCGAACCCAAGGAAGCACAATATCAAGTGTGAAGTTGTTTGGATGAGCTGCAAGCAGCAATTCCAAGGCCAAGCAATCAGCCCGTTCTGAACAGGCATGTTTTGAACGGGCACTGCACTAGTTTGATAATGATATACTCCAGTTCTCTGGTTTGTAGATAAAGTGTTCGAGCTACATTTAAGTCTGGATTCACGCTGTTAGGATGCCTTGCCATTATGTATAAAGGTACAATCCCAGAATGGGGGGCAGAGCGGTCTTGCCTTTAAAGCTACTCTTACCTTTCTTGCATTTCACACAGCACTTAGAGAAAATTTGAACATCCACAACTCGCGCCTCGCTCCAAAGTCCCATCGCCCTTTTCCTGCAACTCCACCTCCCTCTTAAGGCCTACTCCCGCCTCCTCCATTACGTCCTCATTACGTCTATGATAGACGTAGGCGTTGGCAAGGTAACGCTTGATACACTGAAGAGGAGAGCGAGTGTAATGTTACAACCAAGACAGTCAAACGCAACCTGGAGTTTTAAAACTCAACCTAAGTCAGTGATGACTGATGAGTTTTAAGCGAGCCGTTATGTCAGTTGGAGGCTTCCACATGGGTAAGACAAAAAGGACGCTCGGCCAATCATTGCATTTGGTCCGAATGCAGTGATTGGTCGGAGTGGTGGAATTCACTTACATTTTAGTGTGCCATCAGCTTATTAATAGCATTTTAACCTAAACAAAGAGAAGCGTAAAATTTCCAGAAAGGTAAGTGTTGCTTTAAGCTGGCATCAGAGTTAGTAACTACGCTGAAACAATGTCTGTATGATAGGGACAGCAAGCAGAATGGGATTGTGGGCAGCACAGGCATGATGTTTTGAGGAAGTGTTATTTGTGCGACCCACCGCCAGGAAATTTAACAAGTAGTAGCAGTTAGTGGCTAACTCAAAGAAGAAGAACAGCAGTCTTTTTGCAAACTAGGAAAACAATGAGGTCTGGGAGCTCCTTACCTTTCGAGCAGAGGAGTAGATCAGCTAACATATAACGGGGACAGTAAATGCTTGTTGTTGCCATGTTATGCGATTGTTGTTTTTTATAAAGTGCTGCTGATGCATATGTTGTATGTCACACCAGAGGCCATTGCTGTTGTGTTACATGTCACGCCCGTCACGCCTCTTTTGGATCCCCGATGCCAGCATGCTGCATAAATAACACACTGGAGCCGCCGCTGCTTGGTTCTGTGTAAAAATACAAAGGTGGCATGAAGAAGGGACTTTGTAGCGGCCCTATAGAGCCATCTCTGTTTGAAAGATTAACCTGTGACAGCCATGTATTATGAATGGAACCAATGCTGGTTGAATGCACATCCAGTAGACCCCACTCGTATGTACTCCTCCTCCCCTGTACGGACAGGTTATTACATTTCAGTACAACTGGCATTTCAGAAACAGATTTGATAATCACTTCCATTTATACTGAGGCAAGTTCTGCATCATAAGTAGGAATGGTTCTTTAAAGTCAATGACCCTTTTTTTTTTGCTCTTGTGTAACTGTGGCTTCTGAATGGATTTTATAAGTTGTTTCTCTGCTTTTGTAAATAACACAGTTAACACTTTATCAAACTTTCAAATTAATTCTAAGTGTTCGCTCACTGCCCACTGATGTTTAAATGTCAGTGTCATTAAAATAATGCCAACCATATGGAGAAATTGCACTGCATATTTTTTCTAGTATCATTTGCACTTATAATGCTTAGAAGAACTGCAGACAAATTTCCACAATGTATAGCAACAGCCAAGGCATCTAGGTTGGAGTTTAGTTGGTCAGGTGTTAAGTTCAATCCACCGGTCGCTGTGCTGTGTGTCAAATCACTGCACTGAAGTGCTGAATTAAATTAGACTTTAAAAATTCAGAGTTTGGTGCAGCCCTAATAATAACTAACTGTTTAAATGCCTGCCAAAAAAAGGACAACAGCATTTTATTGGAATAAGAACAGTACAATGCTCTATTAACACATTCATGAGAAGTGTTAGAATTAATTAACTGGGTGCCAAGAGCAACAGTAACACTTCCTGTGCGCTCGTGTGTGTCTGTCCTATGCTGTGAAGTCCATTTCAACACAGAACCTAATGAGACGGCAACAGCGGCAGCCGGCTCTGGTGACCTTAAAGTCCCCAGTCTGTGTGTGTGTGTGTGTGTGTGTGTATTATTGTTACAGATAAGTTTGGGGTTAAAAAGTAGAATAAGCTGATCAATCAGAGTGAATGACTCATTTGAAATTTTGGAAATGAGGAAGAGAGAGGTGGAGGAGGATGATGAGGAAGGCTAGGTGACTGAGACAGCTTTGGGTGAATATTAAGCAGGATGACTAAATTGCGAGGAGGTAACTACTGTAAGAGCAACAGAAGTCAGCACCTTTCAGAGTCACTTCCACACTTCCATGTGAATGTGGGACTGAGCATCTGTATCTGTGAATGCGCACGTGACATTAGGAGAAGGAGAGAAAAATGACAGACTAGACAAACGTGTATTGATGTGTGTGGATGTGTGTGTTTGTGTGTGTTTGCATGCCATGTTTGTCCGTCCATCCCAGCATAAAGCCTAAACTAGGCTCTTTTCTCCCCAAGCCAAAACAGCTTTCTCCCACTCTGCACAAATTAGCAGCAGCCCACGCTCCACTCACACATAACTGTCAGAGCACAGACACTGCAGGGAGTGAGGAGGAGGGAGGGGAAGGTGAGAGAAGTGATGAGGAAGGAGGAGGGGGTAGGGAGAGGAAGACAAATTGGGAAGAAAAGAATGAGAACATAGAGGAGCGGAGCTGAAGTGACAGATAATCTGGACCAGAAGTGGTTTTGTAGCTCACAGAAGGGCTTCGTTATGTCTCCTTTCACTGGGGGGCCTGGTGTGCATCGTTGGTAATTGTCAAGAAAACGTGACAGTTGTCTTTTTTAGTTGTTTTTTTTTTTTTTTTTTTTTAGCCTCAGTGCTTTTTGCACATGTCCATTTTCTGTCTGCACAGCGCTGATATTAAGGCTTAGCAGAATGTGAGGCAGCGAGCAAGTTGAGTAAGAAGGATGAAGAGCTGTTCACACAGGAAGTGGCAGACCTGTTGGCTGGCTTCTGTTTTCTGACTGAACTGCGCATCTTTATGTAGAGTTGTCAATTATCTATGAGCACTTAAGAACCTGAAAGAGGGGGAGGGAGAGGTTGGTGTAGGTAAAATAAATGCGATGAATGGATGGTGGTGGCGGTGGGGGTGGGGGGGTGGGGTGGAGACGGTGAAAGAGAGAGACGGGAGGAGAACAGCAATTTGAGGAGCAGAGGGACTGGATGAGTAGAAAAAGAGAGATGAGGAAAGGCACATTATGCAAATACCAGCAGACTCATTACCATTTCAAAACTCTGGAAAGGAAGTCACAAAAAAGTGGAGAGAAACATATTTTTGGACTACGCCAAATTCATTCTCACTCACTGCATCTCCATCTCTCTTTCTCCTTCACACTCACACACACATCGCCACCCCTCTCTTATACTTTACTCCAGTCTCCTCTCTCATTTCTCTGTGTGTGATTGCTATTTCTGTGCTCACTTGGCCTCTGATTTTACATGTTCAGTCTGAACCTTAAGCCGAATATACACTCTGTGTTCACTTTACTACGTACACCTTTCTTATACAGGGTAGGATTCCCTTTTGCCTCCAGAATAGCTTGAAATTTTTGTTGCACTGACTCAGCAGTTCTGATTCACATGTATATTAAAGAATGATGAATTAAGTCTGTCAACTGGGAAGGCCACTGGAGCACACTAAACATATTATTACGTTTGTAGAGCCTCTTCAATGAGGTGACATGGTGTGTTATTAGGGGCCATTGGAAGACGGGTAGACTATGACCATAAATTTTTGGTCAGTACAACACCTGAACCTCTTGAACATGTCTACATGCTTGTATTAAAGGGATTCTTTGCCAATTTTCAGCCAGCTTTGTGTCATAACAATGTGGGTAGTATGTGTAAATCAACTATGGTAATCATCCCTCCATCTTAACAGCACCCAGATCTCCCTTCTAATGTCCTAGCTCAAAACCGTTTTGAGCAGGCTCTGAGGCAATTTTGAAAGTATTTGCATGTTTCTGCTGCACAGACAGCTCAGTTTTATGAAAAGACCATCTTTCCAGTGGTGAAAAATTTCTTTAGTGAACTTGCTGCCAAATTATTGGTTGATTAGGTATTTAAATGAAAGAGCAGTTGTGCAGGTATAACAATATCGATCAGAGACAGTTAAAAAAATGAGACGGCACACTTTAGAACCTTTTTTTTGGTATCCATTTCATGTGGGTTTCACCACTGCACCCATCCTGTTAGGAGACTAATGGTGGTCACTCCAACTTGAGGAGTGACTGTGGGCACAGATTATGACCGATTCTTTCGCCCTGTAATTGGTTTATATCAGATATTAAGCTAGCAGATAAAAACAAGCAGCAAAATAAGATGCTAACATTATATTTGTACTGTATTAAGTTTTTGTTGTTTTGAATCTGCTTTTATCCATCCACAATGCCTTCACAGCACTTTAAAAACAAGGTGTGGGGATCTAAGGGAGAGATGACTACACCTAGCCTTCTTAGGAGACAGGAAGTGTATACCATTTCAAACCACTGGCGCAGCATGTGATTAGTCATCTTTTGTTATACAGTATCTGCGTATTGACCTAGAATCACAGCAAAATAATCTAACCTGCACCTTACCCTACGTCTCTGCTGTTTATCCGTATGTTCAGTATTTCCTAAGCAGTTTCCTGTTTGTAGCCTCAAAGGAAGCAGCAAAGCTTCAAAGGAAGCAGCATATTGTGACACACCAATATCTCGTAATTATATAGAAAGTGATCAGTGAAGGTCAACACCTTTTGAGACGACAGAACCGTGATGACACTCTCACTCTTTTTTTCCCCCTTGCTTGAATCTACCTCTATATTTTCCTTGCCGTATGATGTGTGCATTTGTAGATAACAGGTGGAATACATGAAGAGAGTGGAAAAGCAGTTTATAGGGGGCAGGATTTGTGTTGAAAAGCCAGAGACAGAGAGAGGTGTGTTCCAGAGGACACCCCGTCTGTAGGTCACCATGACCGCGCAGAGACTCTTGTCTGTCGGCCAGACCCCCGCTGCCTCCCTCCCCACTCACTGGAACATGGGGGTTTTGCAGTCGCGTGTGTTTGTGCATGTGTGACCGCATGCTTGACCTTAATCCTGACATTGTATATTTGTATGTTTGCTCTGTTGATGTAAAGCAACATGCCCAACGCAATGATTTGGGGAGTTTTGCAAGCAGACCATTTGATCTGTTGCGACCTCAATTTCTCCTCATCATCATCGGCTTTGCTTTCTTTCCTCTTTTACTCTTTTTTGCTTTTGCTGCAGTTGATGCTCAAAATCTCACGGGGAAGAGAGACTTCTCCCTAGGAAAAGTAGAATTTGTGGTGAGTCAAAAACATCAAGTTATTTTTAAACAGTTCAATTCACAGACACCAAGCTCCTGCACAAATTCTAAGGCTTACAATAAAATCACCTAATAATCCCTTATTCCCCTTAAGGTGCAACAAGTTCTTATATTTCAGTGTATGTATAATGAAGCATTACGCATTAGTCATCAATGCAGAACCACTATCTACTTTTCTGTCAGATGTAATTCAAGATTCAGAACACTATAATCTTGTAGTGATTTTTAGTCCCAGTGACAGGCACAATCAGCACCTGCTTGACTTGCCACTTTTCCCTAATGGAAGACAACCTGTTTTGTATACGCATGCTCACCAGGGAGCCCACACGGCCCTCAGGTCCCGATGCCAGTTCCCCAGATGGGCCCCCAAAGCCCCTCTACCACCCCCACATACTCCCTGACCTGGCATTGGTTCCCCTGCCTGGTGCCAGTTTGGTGTAGGCAGGAGTCGGTGGGCAGCTGCTTCTTTTTCTGCTCAGCCACTATCAGGCTCACACACACACACACACATGAACACACACACTAACAACCATGTCAAAGTCATTGCCCAAGGGATGTTTCCAAATGGTTCTCTTGAACTTCTGATGAACTGAAATATAATCTCTTGCACTTTGCTTCATCTCATCTGCCTGAATCGTAATCGTCTTTTTATTTTACCCAACAGTTTTAGAATAACTTGCTCCCCATTTGGAATAAATATGGAAGCTTAATATCACCACACATACAATGCACTGATGCAGTAGGTTTAAGGCAGCATGCTAAAGCAAACCTAAAGCTGCCAGAGATCAGAGGTGAAATCAGGTTTGATCCTGAGAGCAAGATTGGAGTTATAAAGAGAATACAAAATAGTGTACCAAGGCCTAATTATATCTACAGACATACCCTGAGGTTGTGGCCTTCATGTCAACCCTGTTAAAGGGAGACACACACACACACACGCTCACATGCACAGTCTTCACATTTTGGGTCTGAGAAAGTATGGCAGAGCGCTCAGAGCCAGACTTGTTTTTGTCTTCCAGCAGAACAGGCAATGCCTTAACCTACTTTGTCTGCATCAGTGCCATTATCCTGACAGCTATAGCAGGTTGGACTATGTGTGAGTGAAAGAGAGAGAGTTTGTGTTTATGTGGATGTTATAGAGGGAAAAAGATTTTACCATGATACCATGTCATGAATTTTGCATACGGCTTGGTGTGTTTTTGCCTTGTTGGCTGGCTGGCTTGGCTTTCTAAGACCTAGACGTCTGGAGAGTGAGCTTGTGTTTGAATGAATACTAAATCTCTTGATAGAGGTTGTCAGGTTTTACTCTCAAACAGTACAGATGAACAAAGAATAGAGACAAAAAGGAATTAATACAGTTTACAAAAAATATTATTATTAGTCTGAATTTGTCTTTGTTTATCCAGCTATCAAAGCTTTAGCTATTGCTGTTAGTCCAAATAATCAGCATTTGGATTAATTGTTCGCACACTTTCAGCTGTGGAATCTAAAGGCAAAGAACCCCCAAAATAATTAACACCAAATAGTTCCAGTTTTGGAATATATTTCCTTATGCGCCTGGTCACACCGTAAGAGGCACAGAAACATTTATGCCGCTGTCCACAGGGAATAGTTGGGGCTCAAGGCTTGATGTACTGACTACTTGCACTCGTGGTTGCTGACCAAATCATAAGATAACATGGCCATTTCAAGTGCAAGTATTTGTACTACCCTCACCTATATACAATGGATGGTGCAATAGCTTTATATATTTTGGACTCCTTGGGTCTAAGTTTCCTCAGAGGTCACCACTGTCCAGATGCTTTGCAAGGGGTCAGGGCCAATTTGCTAATTTTCACCTAGGTTGAAACCAGAAGGCTTGATTTGAATAATAAACCATACCTGAGCAACTAAATCAACTGGTGGCAGATCTTTATTACAGTCAGATTTTTAGTTTGAAAAGTCCAACTATCCAATGCCCATTTTATGTGGGAAGGTGGACTATTGTCATTCTGTAAAGTGCTGAAAAGAAACCAGTCACTGTAACCAACAAGCTTATTGTCTGAATGTCAATGTTTGTCTAGAAAAACTTCCAGGTAGAAAATCCACACATTAAATACATAAAACGCTGCCTGAAGTGGTTTGTTAGTAGCCACCTAAAAAAATCAATGATATTTATTTTCGCCGTTTTACCTTGCCGTCAGAGAGCCTTTTCCAACAGGAAACTGAAACCTTTATCTCAAAGCCAGCGGACTCCATTGACAAAACAGTCAGTTTAGAACACAGGAGGTGCTGATGTACTGCTGCCTTGATCAATTAGTATGTAAGGTAATGCGCTGAAAATATTCGAAATATAAACCCATGAGTCCGTTTTTTACATCTGGAACCTCCCGTCTACAATGGGCTTGAGGCACACCCTAGTTTGAGGACTTGGCTCAGATTCCGGAGTGAATGCTGATCCTGTTTGATTTGCCGCGACCAGCTCGCGCTTGCGACCACATGCCTTTGCTGACGTCAACCCCAGCAGGATTCAAATACTGGACCTTCTGCATGGAAGACGAGTGCTGTAACCACTACACTACATCAACCCATATTGATTTTTTGTGTGTGTGTGTGTGTGTGTGTGTGTGTGTTTTTTGGTGGGTATTTTTAGATGGCTGAAATATGTTTTGCTACGGCCCCGTATACAGTAGCACTTGCTTCGCTTCTGTGCCACTAAATTTGGTTTATCAAATACGCTAGCAATGCAACGCAGAACATAAAGTAAGCACAGCAGAAATGTCAGATACTGTAAGTTGGACCACTGTGTTTGATTATATATCTAAAAACATTACAGTTATGGCTGAAAATGACTAAAGAAAACAAGATTGCTGACTCTACATTTGTCCACAATTTAAAATGGTTGCTAGTTGTGTACCTGGAGGTGCTAGCGTGACACCATATTGATTCAGTGTATGTACTTAAAGCTAAATATCCCTAAGTTGTGCAATTTGTAAATTTATTGTGTCTGTTTACATGCACATGTTAAGATAGACAGATGGATATTATGCTCATTTGACTCTGGCCATGCTTTGCCCTTTCACTTCCTCTTAAACTCGCTTGTTAATGCAGAGGTTTGTTTTGTAAAGGCTTTTAAAAGCCCTTGCAGGACCATATGATTCCAGAGGAGTCCTCTGGAAGCTATCTATTATGGATGACCACTCCAGGGTTCAGACCTTTGCTTTGCGCTCGCAAGGGGTTTGCTAGCTTCTGGCCAGCAACACCACCATGACCAGAGGTTGGCCCTCCCCTGTCCGGGAAGAGGAGTTCATTACAGCCTAATGGCTACAGCATGGTCGTCAGTGATAGACTGTGTTTTACCACAAGCTCATTTAAGAGAAGAAATAGACCATGTTTTTGTCTGCAATCGTTCGGACCAGTTTTCTAAGTGGGGTGAACTCCCAAGAAGTAATTGAGAAGGGACTAAGGCATTTGCATAACCGGAAAAATAAGTTCAAGAATAGACTGTCTCCTCTTCAATTACTGATAAACACAATAACAAGCCTTCACAGGTAGATGTGTCATCAAATGCAGACCATTGTTTAATGAAAGCAATTGAATAAAAGCCAAAATCCAAGGCTTTTTTTCTCACAGTTGGAATCCTTGATCTTTTTCTGTCATGATTTATATCTGCGCTCACCTTTCTTTTTGATGTTGTCCTCATTTATATCTCATCGTCTTCACTGCCTGCATGTCTCTTTATACTCCTAAGAAATATTGATCAGGGCCCATTTTAGGTAGGTTTCTAAAATCTCCTCTGAACATAAAGAATTTGTGGGTCTAGCTTTAGCGCATAGGGGCATTCCTGTGACCCATGTGATTTAAAGTGCACGGGCAGCAGTGTGGCAATCTGACATCTCTCATAAGTTCAGTTTAGCATGGCTAATGGCTCTCTGTCTGCTGAACACTCCACACAGACTGGGAAGGCATTACCATTGAGACGGAAAGAGAGGGTGTAAAATATGAATGAACGGAGCTCCCTACGGCAGCCACGTCTCCTCTTCTTACCTTGTCTGGTTTTTAAGAAGCTGTTTTGATGCCTTGATATTTTGAGGTCTTCCTCACTTAGGAGCTGATTCTTGTTACGGTTATTTTTGTAGAGCTTGTTACCTCAACTAGATCAGATGGGTAGCATGTGGTAAGCTTGATCTGAGGATTGTGTGAACTCTGTTGTGTGTTTGTGTGTGTATGCACGTGTAGGTTTGTACGGCAGCATTCAGCAGCAAATCATTTTTTTAGCCAGGTATGAAACAGATCAAATGAAAGGTGTATTTATACAGCTGTATAAGTTTACTCTTTGGTCTTTGTTGTGCTCATAAGCAAGAGACGGAGGGATGGCATTTTCCAGCTCACAGTTTGTTTGCTCAGGTCTGAATCAGTGGATGCATTGGTAAACTTGTCGCATTTTCCCCTTGGTTTAGTTTGTTTTCACACAGACAAAAATTCAGGTGAACAAAAATGCACCTCTGAAAGCCATATGAGAATGTTTGCTCTGCTTTTGATGTGTCTGAAAGAAAACACAGGAAGAAGGTCCTGAAGAATGTCCTGTCTGCCCAAATAACACGAGGCCAGTCTACTGGTTACCAGTCCTGTTCAGACCTTGATTCATTCTCCCACTAACAACTGCTGATTTCACTCACTCTGCATCCCAGTAGGAAAAGTGCACCTGGCTGTGGAAGCCGTTTAGCGTAAACTTTGCAGAGTACACTTTATAGTTGAGTCAATTTGAGGATCGGATCACATTCAAACCACATCCAACAAGACCACTTCCTCTAAAGGGTCTCACAGCTGTTCTGTTCTGCACCTGAGTACTTGCTGAGTTCAGAATTGCTCAAATGAGTCCTGTCTAAGAAAATAGAACAACCCAGAGTCTAATTCAACCAGACTAAAAAACGTAGATTTGAATACACTCAAAGAAACTAACCATATTTGTTTGTGCGCACAGTTTGTGGTGTCATGACATGAGAAGACATGGCTCTATCATGATAGAGATCTACACATATAGTGTGATATAGTTAATAAAACTATAATAATATAGTTAATAACAGATGTGGCTATTTATATTTTAAATACCCCCCAAAAAAAACTTAACCACTGTGTTAAATCATTATTGCCAGAGAGCAGTCCTTCCTATTTATTTGCAACATTGCCAATGATAGCCTAATACAGTAAATCCAAAGAACTGACAAGCGATCTCTTTTTTTTTTAAGGGTCACATGCCCAAAACACTGGCCTAACGCAATCAGAGATGCTAAAGTCATAGTTCTCTCTGTAGATACGACATTACAACATCTCTACTGGCAGAGACATTGTTTCCCTGTATATATCATCATATCCAACAACTCTACTAATAAACAAAGAGTCTACAGCAGCTTGCTTCTAGGGATGTTATACTGTAGCCTACTGCAGCTGCCTCACTACAGTGGGGTTTATTGTCATTCAGCCAAATCCATGTGTGTTTGCGTGTGCGTGTGTGTGTGTGTGTGTGTGTGTGTGTGTGTGTGTGTGTTAGAGAGAGAGAAGTCACTAGTTTACAGCCCCAACATTGGTTCCTTTTTGCTTTTTTTTTTTTTTGCTTTTTCTGCTTTTCCATATAAAGAGACTACAATACACAGTATAGACCCACACAAGCAAACATTAATTGCTCCAAACACTTCTTCATTTTAATATTCCTGATCAACTGGTATTGCCTATTCTACTTGTTTTTGTGTTCATGTCTGTAAAATTTGATTGGGGCATCTCATGCAAAAGCAATACAGTATAAATTATTTTAGTTTTGTCCCTCTTTTCATAAGTGACAACGGAGAATTCAAAGAGTTCTGTTTACCTATTTATTATGAGTCTGCTCTGCCTGTAATTAATTGTTTCTTGTTTTGTTTTATTGTTGACATATTTAAAGGAATCGAGAGCATTTGTTAGCAATGCAAGAGCAGGCGAAAGACAGCTGAAAACGCTGACCGATAACATAGCTGATAGCTCAGGACTCTGTACTTGTGCTGATCTGTTAAGCCTTTTAAAATATTTTTTAATAACCTCGAGTCTGTTGCCATGTGTTGGCTAAGTAAGAGAAGTGGCAGAATATGCGAGGGAGAGAGTACAAGCTTTTGGCACGATATAATACTTTCTTTATACTTCGGCAGTGTTTTATAGCAGTATTAAATGAAGACATGAGAGGGTACTGAAACGGTGGGCTCTCATATTCTGCGTCAACTTAGCTTGTTCTGACTGTCATTAGAAATCCTCTGCATTCATTAAATCTGTTTTTATTTGACAGAGAAAGGTATTGGAAAAGGGTTATTTTAGAGAGGGTAATGCTTGTTTCAGATGGAAATACTTTCTAGATTTATATTTGTATCTGTATTTTGAGAATCCCAGAGATACTAACGAATGAGATGGGGAGGCAGAGAAAGAGAGAGATGTAAAGGGGGGGTTGCAGGGAGAGTGTGTATTATAAATAACCTAAATCAATAATAAACGACACAGTATCTCACATATTTGGAGTCGGGTCTGGGTTCTCAGGGGAGCTGGATGAAAAAAGCAACCCTCCTCTCCCACCACCCCCCTGTCACTGTGGAGAGGAGGGGGAAGACAAGAGCAGAAGAAGATACAAAAATAAGAGTTGCTATTTTTTTCTCTCTCTCCTGTGCATGAACCAGTTTGTGGTTATGGTTTGCATGCATGCTTGTGTGTGTGTGTGTGTGTGTGTGTGTATGCGCGTGCACACGTGTGTACATTACGAGGCGGACGCCGTCCATTACTTATTCATCAGTCCTGTCTGCCTGGCTGCCACACTGTGTATTTCAGCATGCCTTGCAATCATTATGCCACATGCATTATTTAACGCACACGCACACGCTGACTCTGATGCACATAGCTACACGAGCTATTTATCTCGGATATGCTCACTTATCGCCTTGTCTGGTTCTCTCGCTGGCTGTTGCAAATAACTCCACAAGCCCTCTTCCATATAGACTTTCATCGCCTTATCTTTATGTCTCACTCTGCCCCGCACGTACAGTTCCATACACATGCTTTCATTCATACATGAACATAAAACTCACTAAGTCCCTTACATGCTCCGAGACCTGTTATGTGGTTCTGTATATTTTTCATTTAGTGTCTATGAAGGCAGACTAAGCCACGTGCTGGTTGTTGTGTCGTGACCATGAACAGGTGACAAAATTAGTCCAACACAGTTATGCCGATGTGGATGTGATTCTGGCTTTAAACTGACTCATTGGCAGTTGGAAAGCAGACCTGCTCCGGATTAGCTGTTCTGGTCTAAAGATAATATTACAGCTCTCTGGCTTGACTACCATTAAACAAAGCAAAATACAACACGTTTGGGTTGTGTTTTGGATACAGTATCACTTTTCAGCATCTGTGCACAGACATTTTGGCAGCAAGTCATGTACATAAAGATTTGGATGCTAGTTCCAATAAGAAAAAAATGGAACAACAGAAAAAAAGCATCAGTCAACAAAAACATTTTGAACCACAACACAGCATGGGAAAAAAGTTTCAGCCATTAATTAGAGTGCAACATCTTTTGTGTATTTCAGATGCTCGACATTCTTGTCAGTGTTTTCTTTGACTTATTAAAGTATACAGTACATGGCACTGGATCACATTCATGCATCGCACCACTCTCTGTACTAACAAACAAATTAACATTGACTGCTTGCATAATATGCAGTCGATGGAAACAGGCTCCCATGCTCATGCACTGGCATTCTTCAGCAAGTTTTGTGGGTTTGTTTTCTTCTCTTTTGTGTTTTTCTTCAGAAGCTTCCCACATGTTTCACGCTGTTCACTTTTATTTGCCAAGCTGTCGGCTTACCGCCACTGATCTTTGACCATTTGACCTAATGTCCATACATTGATTTTTCCTGCAAAGTTCATGTGTTGCTTCTCTGCTCAGTTTCAGTCCGGTCACTGCTCTCCCCGACAGTGATTATCCCCCATTTCTAAAAATGAAATGTTGCATGCGTGTGTGTAAACACCTCTGTGGTTTGGGCTGAGTAGCATTTGCTGTTATCAGTGTCATGGCTGCATGAAGCTTACCTAAGCCTTTGACGTCAACACCATACAACAAGCTGATAACGCAGAACCTTATCGCAGCCAGGTGTGTGGGTGTGTTGTCTGATCAAACAAAACTTGGCTTACTGGATTCTATGGTGAACTTCAAAAATAGCTCTTGCAAACACACACAGACACAGATCCCTCTACATGCACCTGCATGCACACAAATACACACAAAGACATGCAAATTAGACAAGACGTGCGGGAAAATCAGTGTGCTTACATGAACTTAGACAATGTAATTATCATTGGGTTTCTGACGTAAGGACATTTATAATACAGCATGTAAACAAGTAACCTAGTTACCTTAATTTAGGGAAGGAATTAAGAGCATCTGGGTACATAGCTGTCAGATAGAAACCCCCTTAAAGTACTTTACTTCTTTTCACATGTGTTCAGTTAACTGGGTTAAACAGGGTTTTTACATGTATTTATATGCTTGACTTAAATAAAGATAAGTGAAAGCATCATGGAGGATGGATTGACCACAGTGGAATCAGTTGAAAGGGCATTACTCTGTGCTTTATGTTCAAAATATTCTACCACAAGTCTGACTGAAACTGAAACAAACTAAATAAGTAGAGATAAGTCTGTTTCCTCACCTTAAATACACTCACGGTCACCCACACAAGTGTTTTCACCGACTCACCTGATTAAATTTCTCCCCTGTGTGGGTGTTTACAAGCTTGACATTTTCCCCACCCTCCTGTTAGTTTGGTTTTACCTGGTAGGGCGGGTCAAATTACACCATAATCATTCTCATTAGCTAATACAGTTTGGTGACTTCACATAATTCCCATCATAGCTCCACCTATCCTTTACCTCAGCAGAGGTCTAATTAGGCAGCGCAAATAAAACACCTGTGTGGGTGTGTGAATGTAACAGTCAGCTCTTTGGAATATATTTGAACATAAGTTGGTTTGAAATCTGTATATATATATCTTTAAATATATGTATATGGTAGTGGTAAGGGGATATACCTGATTAATGACAAACTGCATGTAAATGCAATATTAGTTTTACAACTATCAGGTAGTTATTAATAAATTTAGGGTATTGATCAGTGTCACTTTGAAGTAAATGTGGCATTGTTCATGTCCACTTTTTGTTGTGGTGTCCAGTTCTGCTCTAATTACTGGACACACCCCATGCTTTTGTTTTCACTGTTCACACGTACTCATTCTGAAGTTGCAGCCTGTCTTTTTGGGTGTGTTCAGTTTTGAGCGTGTAATTTTCATACTCCAATCTGATCAGGTGGGTATATTCTGAAAATAGCTCCATAAAGTTTTATAGAGGAGAATTGGGACACTATTGTTTGCCAGTTTTTCCTCCGTTTTTCCAGAGCCTTTTTAAAGTATAGTAGAGAGGAGCAGAAAACAACTTTTAAACACTACTGATTGTCACTCCAGCATGTGAGAGGACATTTGGGTAAAATGAAACTTTCCCAACTGCCCCACGTTTTGCTGCTGAGCACCTCTTGAGTCTTTGCTGCCAGGATCATCAGCTTCAATTTGCAACTGGCATCCTGTCACTTCTCCAATCTTTGAGTCTGTGTGATTTAATGGGGATTATAAAGTAGCCACTTTTGCAAATGAGGACTGTACCACATGTGGTAATTTTCATACAATTACACACTCGCCATGTAAACAGCTATTCATAATGCAGTCAGTCCCATGCATTCACTCCTATTGGCTGAGTATCAAACTGCCCATTGACATGACAGCAAGACATATGTCAGGTGTCGCCCCCAGAGGAGCACTTGTCATTAGTGGACTCTGATGCCACTCGATAGGCGAGTCCTTCAACCGCCCTAATTGCTCCTCTTTATCATTCCAAATCCTATCACTCATCTGCAGCACATTTTTCAGGCATCTATTTATAAATCTGTATCTCTACTTTGATTCAGCTTCTCTCTCTCTCTCTGTTAATTGTTTTTTTTTTCCTTTCTCAGAATCACATTTTGCTTTTATGTCTTAATGAACTGCATCAGTGCATCTCCTTTGATATTTATTGGTGGTCATTTTAAGCCTCAAACACAATCTTCTCTTGTAATATACCTGGCTCTTCAGAGGCACAGTTTGTGATCACTTAAATTATATCTATCTGTAAAAAGTCATAACAGAGCATCCTAACAGATATTACTTACATAGATTACTCACAAAGGTTTGAGCTTGGACACCATGCCGAAGCAGTGATCAGCGTCGACTGTGTGAGACAGAGACAGTGCGCCTTAAGTGGCTGTAAAGTGTTCCAGTTGCAAGACCAAGCAGCAGCCATTATCATCCAGTCAACTCCACAACAACTGTCTGTTCTGTTGGGCTGCTGGTGTGTAGGAGGGTTTTACATGGAGACGATCCAGAAATGTGTGTGTGTGTGTGTGTCTGTGTCTGTGTCTGTATGTCTGTGTGCCTGTGTGTGTGTGCGTGTGTGTGCAACAAGTAACACATCAAGAACTGCAAGCAATAACAACATTGAGCTCTGTTCAGTCAAAAAAAAAAAAAAAAAAAAAAAAGCAGAGGTGGTTCATAAAAGCAGAGTTTGTCTAGTCAAATGAGAATGTGATCACAATCTGACGCCCTCTGCTTCTCTGCTGGTCTGTTAGTTCGGCAGAAAGAAGGAGAGACTCCCATAAAATGCTCAACATGCCTGAGACTGCCCTCTGATGTCACTGAGAGAGGGAGCGAGAGGGAGAGAGAGAGATAGAGAGAGTGGGAGGGGACCAGAGGAACAGAGGGAGGGAGAGAGAGTGGCAGCCGGAGGGCAGAGCGAAGAAGCACGTCAGTGAGAGAAACACAGAGAAGCGATAGAGTGAAAGACGGAGTGTGAAAGACAGGGAGGGAGAGAGATCTGTTCTCACTACGAAAAAAACCAGGTTGGTCTGCTGTATTTTTCGCGCTACAGTGGACTTTTACTGCTCTGTTCAGAGTCGCACTTTTTTGGCTACAAACACACACTTTCTCTCTCTCTCTCTCTCTCTCTCTCTCTCTCTGATACTGTACACTGCACACACACACATACACAAACACACAACAACCGGACAGCACGGCACAACTGATGGGTAAGAGCTCTTGTTGTTATGCACAGATCACTGTTTGGATAGTGTGTGTGGATGTTTGAAATTCTCAGTTTTATCTGGTTTGTAATTTATTGTGCCTTTTTTGGTGTGTAAAGGATGAGTTTATGTAGCTTTTATGTGTATTGATTAAATAATGTTTAGTTGGTGTGTATCCTTAGGCATGCATTTATATAAGCTCATCTAGCCTGTGGATGTTACTCTGTGTGTGTGTTCACTTGAGGAGAAAGCGTATGTCCGTGTGTTTGTTCCCTGTGTGGGCGTGCAGCTTTGAGTAGTGGCAGTGTTTATTGAATGGTAGTGATGTATGGAGACTCTTGCTCAGCACCACTCAGTGCAGCCTTTAACTGAATGGAGCAGATGGCAGTGGCTGTGTCTGTTCCTCCCCACAGCCTTTTGTGTGCATGCATGTGTTTGTGTTTATGCCCCTGTATGTGTGTGGGGATATGTATGAAAGTTTGAATTATATGAGGGATTTCATAGCTATAATCAGTTTTGCAGAACACATTGATCGCTCAGCTCTTGAGGAAACGCAAATGACTGAATATTCTGATATCTTCCGTTCTCATGAGAAGAAAAACAACACTTAAAATTGTTAGATTTCGGTGCTTGATTACATTTTCTGTTCTTGCATCATTTAATAATTGAAGTTTTGTTTGGTAGCCAGTGCGCATTCAGTGTGGCCATGTGGCTCCACGTCTCTCTGTCATACTTTATGTGTGGTGTTATTACTGTATTTCTGTTAATTACAGTAAACCTGGTCGATAAAAGGCCATTCGAGGTGTTGTTTATCTCTTTATCTCTTCGAATGACTTGATCAGTTGCTTGCGATCACTTTAGTGGAGTCATTCTGTGAGCACGGACTAGCTGTCCTCAGAGACAGAGAAAGAGAGAAGGACAAAGAAAACAAAGAGGTGTTGACATACAGTAGAACAAACTACCATGCTTCAGGGATGTTCAATGACATACATCAACATGCGCACACACCCATCCCAGACTTGACAGTAAAGCGTCGATCTGGATGCACATGCAGGCCATGTGTTGAATTAGTTGTGTACCGTCATTGGTCCTCCCTCCATCTTTAGACCCACCCCTCCTCCCCCTGTCCAGCCAACCGCTGGCCACGATCCCACCAGTCGCCATGGCGTTTGCCTCCCTCCTCTGCTAGCACCTGTGCGTGTGGGGCTCACAGCTGGGTAACACTGTCAGCGATTACTATTCATTCTTAATCTGCAAAGCGTTACGCTGCTGTGTGTATTTTTGTGCACGGCTTTTGTTTTGGCACACACACTGACTACTTTTGAATTTTAAATGAGCACTCAGTTCCTCATAAACTGTGACTAAACATGCACGGGGGTTTAGTCTGAGTGCAGAGCTGCCCGGTGGGGCGAGGAGCTCCTTTGGGAATCCTGGACTATAAATAACTCCCTCTGTGTGATCCATGATCTTAGCCTGATCACAGGAGAGGGGGGTGAAAGGAGGGAGAGGGGGGTGAAAGGAGGGAAGGTCACAGTGCGATGTGGAGGGGCGGAGAGTGATGGATGAATAGATGAGGGACAGAGAAGAGGAGGCACAGGCTGACATTTCAGCAGCCGTGTTTGTGTCAGTTTTTAGTGAGTTCAGCCAGATTTCACATCATCATGCCTGCAAGTAGGGAAACCTCACAACTCCATGGGATTTCACAAAGTAAACACAATTTCCCGTCTGGAAATCAACAGAGATTATCTGACTTCCGCCACTCATCTTTAATGGTCCTTTAGCCGCTCCGCATTTACAACAGAAGCTACTCATTTTTTTCATAAATTACTGAGTTTTCAGTCACAGAAAAAAAAATGATTTTAATGAGCTGACATTTTAGACTTGTAAAGTTTTCATGTGATGATAATGTACATAAAATTATGATACTGATGATTGTACTGTATGTCAACACCTCTTTGATTGGTAGTATCTACACATGTATTTACTTCACTTAAAATGTCAGCCTGTATTGACCTGCACGGCCATGCCTGCAGCGGGAATGTTTGCATTATCATGTCTGTTGCCATCAGTGTGACTCAGCTCGTGCATCTGCCTCTCCTCCCCGTTGGCTCAGCACCATTACCTCATGCCACATTCACAGAGTGCCATCCTTGTAAGCTGGGCTAATTACTTCACAGGTGCCTGCATCCTGCTGGGTGCTGTACAGTATGTCGCCCTGTTTGTCTGCTGCCATTTATAAAGCTTTGTTTACTGTAAACATGCTTCTGAGGACTGTTATACAGGGAGAGAATGTTGTTGTTGCTGCCATACTGCAACAGTACTGTGATCCTGCAGAGCCATGTCAGGTTGACCAGGACCTGTCAGTCAGACATGACACAGATGTGTTTCCTGTGTGCTTTTAAACCTTTTGACAGCATCTAGAACAGCCTCTAAATTATCCAGAGCAGAAAGTATAACTTCTAACTACTATAATTGAGGTCCGCTCAGGGGAAAACACAGTTACAGCCTTGTACAGTTTAGAAACAATATCTTATCAAATCACAGTCTGAAATAACTCGACAATTCTGACAAAATATTAAATTGTATTCTGTATTCCTGGCACTGCATTGACTAATAATAGAAAACAAGTCTGTGGTTCAAGTATAGACTGTAGTGTTGACACATAAATACATCAAGGTTATCAAAAGGTTTCAGTTCCTAAATACATCTGTGTGTAGCTAACATCCCAATCTGCAGACGGCTATGGCACTCAGCACAATGTTAATGTGCCAGCCAGTGTGGTTAGCCTCTGAGTAGCTGGTCTTAGGAGTGATTACACCACTGTCCTCTTCCTCTCCATCTCTCTCCCTCTGTGCCACCATGTAGCCCCTCAGCTTGAGGATAAGTGGCTGTAATTAGGTTCTTTTTTTCTGCACGGCTTCAGTATTGTAGCTGGCCATTGGCTGTAATTTACCAGCCATCTTAACAGAATAAAACAGAGAGAAAGAAATTCAAGATATGAATTAAAGTCATTGCTCCCCAAGGAGAAACTTGGTTTGGGCACGGTTGTTGCTGTTTCTGTCATAAACACACAGCTTACATCTATACTTTAACAAGATATAACACAAAACATATACGTTACACTGCACATGGAAAAACAAAATGACACAGTACAAAAGTGTACCATTTTTTTGTTTGTTTCAGTGAAGACAACGCAGTTCCAGTTTTTCACCAGTTTTGGATGTTATCAGCTCATTAAATGGCCATTATTATATGATATAACTACCATTATAATGCTTCAGATGGGGCAAACTGCACGTACCAGTAGGCCAGAAGGTGCATATCCAACCTTTATGCAGCAAAACTACTTGGTTAGTTTTGGCAAAGGTCATGGTTTGGGTTACAATAAGTGTATTTGTTATGTTATTTAGGTCACGAACTTAGGTCACGTCAGGTATGTCACCCAAGTTAACTTACTGATGTAAAGTTAAAATAAGTCAACTTTTACTTTTACTTTCACATGGGACGTGAACAGTGGTCTCCTGGGCGAAAATCCTGTGTTATTGTTACTCTATACAGGGACTTAGTTGCATTTTCTTGAGGTCGCTGTTTAACAATCAACGTATGCGTAGGGCCATACTACCACAAATCTGTGCCCCCAGAGATAACTGATAACAGCCATGGTCTGATAACATTTGAACTAGGTGGTAAATTCATGGCCACAGTCAAAATTGCTTGTGGGTGTAGTGGTGCTGCTTAAGTTATTTTTTCAGATCAGTTGTTACAGTTTTGGTAACCATTTTTGCATGAGGTTATGGCTGCATTCCCATTTGCTCAGGCCACCTTTTATCATGGACAAAGTGCACAGAGTAGTTTTGGTGGCTTGGTGGCTGACTTGTTTGTTTTATGAATCATGATACTGCACATCACCCTCTTTGTAAATGTTTGATGTGTTTTTATTGGCTATCTTATGAGTGAAATTTAGTGGATGTCATATATCACTTATTTTGCATCTTACATTCATTTTCCCAAAAGGACTCTATGGATTCTGTTATTCCATGTGAGAGTGTAGAGGCAGAATGTATGCATTTTTATATTTTGTAGTTTCAGAGGTGGGAGGCCCCATGTGTTTGTGAAAACAAACAGCCTTTGTGAAGCCTATGGCATCGATACCAAGAAAGGCACCTGGGGAACCGTACATAAATACTGTGGTGTTCAAGGTCAAGTGTTGGGCTAACTCCAGGGGCCACCCAGGGGCCACCCAGGGGCCACCCAGAGCCCTATTTAGAAGAAACAGGGATAGCAGGTCTTTCTGTACAAAGCTTGCCGACGTGAGTCTGCTTGGAAAATATACAGTAGAAAAGGCGTTAATTGAGGTGATGCCCCATGCATGTTTGGCACCGTGATGCTGGAATAGCTGGCGCCGGGGTCCTCTGAATGCGTCCCAACGGTGCAGAGTGGCACTCCGTTTGAAGTGCACTGACCCAACAAAAGGTTTTGTTTGTTTGGCCTGGATGTTTACTGCATATTGAATATGTGTATAAACAGTTGACAGACATGTGTGTGTACATGTGTGCGTGTCCAGGGAACATCAGAGGTGGTGGGCTGAACTTTTACCATGGGTCAGGGAGAAAGGCTTTGTTTAGATAACAAGGATGATTGGCACAGACCGCTCAGAGCGAGGATGACAAACAGTGGCATCTTCTAATGGGCCTCTTTTTCTATGCGCATGTTTATCTGGAAGTGACAAACATACAAGTTTGTAGGTCAGAGGGCCAGGAATCATTCAATCATTTAACACACATGTTCGCATAGTTTTTTCATCACTACATGCCTGACCTTTACCATTGAAAACATTTGTAAGAGTACCTGTTGATCGAAGCAACGGGTTAAAAAAAAAATCTAAATAAGTGTATGATTCAATTATTAACACGAGTTGGATTCTTGTGGACTTTATTAAAATAAACCTTTACCCCTGGTTTAAGCCTTGTTCTTTCATCTTCTCAAAATATGTGTCCAAACAAGAAGTGCTTACTTCTAATGTCCAGCTCTCAAACAATTCCTCACAAGCACAGTGACACAATTACACACACACATGCACCACTGAAGCACCAGCATGTCTGGCCCCGGCCACACCCTTTCTTCTCTCCCTGCTGTCCCGTTGGGTGGTGTTAAGTTTCCTCCCGCACTCCAAACCTGCCCGGTACCAAAGATGTCATTGGCTATCTCAGCAAGTAACTGCAACTCCATCACCACCTCATTGGTCACTGGGGATGCAAGGACATCCATGATAGGTCGGAGATGCTCTCCACTGGTTTGAGGGTATTGATAACTGGCAGAGGGCTTGGCATGGTGCAAGGTGGTTCTCTACGGAGCAGATATTGATCAGAAAAGACTGAACGATACACGGGAGGTTTCGATCTTGAGAATTTATTTGGTGGCATGCTTTGGAAGATTTCGTCATGTTGTACCTTAAAGCCTTGCTAACTTGTCTATAGAAAATTTAATTAAAAATTAAAAATTTAAAAATTGTTTGTTTTTTGTAACACACAGCATCTGAAACCAGAGACTGGTTTGCCTTTCTTTCAGTGGCTTAACTTTGCAGCCCTAAATACACTTTCAAACACCTACACGTTTAAAGCTCATGCTACCTAATCATATCTATTGCCAGTTTTAGACAGAAAAAAATAAGCCTGCAAGTATTTAAAATAAAGTGGCGTGTCGACTATTTGTTCACAGCACATTATGTTCGTGTCACATATTAAGGATTTATTGTCTAGTTTCCCTGGTGTTGTGTTGTCAGGTTATACTACTGTTTGTGTGTAAGCTGCTGTGTTGTTTGCTTGTTTTGGAGTAATAATCTGATTGCACTAATTCTCTGGTTTTTGCATGTCAACCATGTGGATGCAGCGATATTGCTTTTCCCGTGTTTGCTGTAAGTATCCATGTTTCAGCAGCCTGTGCTGTTTCAGTGGATTATTCAGATAAAGTAGAGTAGATGTCGCAGATTGAATGTAACATAAGAGATATTTTTTTGTATCACACACTTGGATTTTTTTATTTTCAGTGGGGCTTTTGTGATAGTTTTACTTTCTGACATGACATTTGTAGGGCTTAATACGTGTGACCTTTTTGTGTTAGGATCTTCTGTCTAACCCAGTTTGTTTATGCAGTGTCTGAGCAGATTGTGACGGATGCAAACGTGTGGCTTTTAGACGTATTGTTGTCTATATCCTCTCAGATGTGTGACGGCACAGGGAATCCATCTTCTTCAACATCACAAACAACTTTGCTTTCTCTGTAGAAGATAAACACACACACACAGCACAAACATACAGTACACTGTCAGCATTGCACTTACAGTAAGCAAAATGTAGTGTTGCTACTCACATATACACAGTCAAAGTGAAAACACACACACACACACAAATACACACAGTAAGTCTGTATGCGTGTCAGCAAATCCCTGCTGCAAAACTCATGTTGCAGGGGGATTGTTTTTGCTCTCTGCTGCCATGTTTCATCATTCTGCTTGTGTGTGTACTATTTTATCATCTGCATGCAGAAAATGCGTGAAGGTGTGTGTACAGGGTTTGTCTGAGAATGATGATGGTATGGATGTATGTTAAGAGTATGTGAGGGAGGCTTCCTATACACGTTACTCCTGCCACAGCACAGACTGTCACTCTGATGATCTCAGGCTCTAAATCACAGACACAGTTTATGTTTTTTATGTTTTGCTAATGCTCTTACCCAATGTGTACAACTCTAAAACAGGCTTAAGTCCTTAGTTTGCCAACAGCCAATGTGAAGTGTAATGCTGAGTGCAACAGTCAAGGCTGCAGGGTCTAGACGGCTGATGTAACAAGTGTTCATGTGTGTTATTTGGATCAGAGAGGACACAGTATTTTGGCTGCTGTCAGAAGATATATAACATTTTGGACCTTGAATTAATTATATAATTGTACTATAAACAGATATTCTGAGAAGAAAATTACATGAATTTCCTTTAATAAGTCCCTGAGGAGACTGGGCTTTGGGATCTCAAACTCAACACTGTAGTAAGAATTCAATTTTATTTCCTGCCAACTTGAACTCAGCAACCCTCTGAGACAAATTTGTTGTTGGGGTCAAAATCTTCACGGCACAGTGTACATGTACTAATTGTGGAAAGCAGACATGCTGCACATATCTTTCTGGGAGTCGTCCTTGTTAAGTTCAAGTTCATATTTTGTGAAATTTTTAGCCTGTGGTTTGCAACTTTGTTTAGTATGGAGGCCTGTTTCCACCAGTGAGATGGAAATAAATGATCCTGTGAGTCACTTAAATGAGAAACTTTCTCAAAATAATGTCATAGTATCTCAAAATAAAGACTTTGTATCTAAAAAAAAAAAAAAAAAGACCTAATATCCAACATAATGATAAGTATCTGAAGATAAATAATAAGCATCTCAAAATAATGACATAGTATCTCAAAATAATTAGAAATTATTTCAAGAACTAATGACTTAGTGTCTCAAAATAATAACCTAAAATCTCAAAAAATGACTAATAATGATGCAGTATCTTGGAAGTGATAATAATGAGAAATTATTTAGTTATTTATTAATTAATAAATGTAGTAATTTAATAATTTATCACATTTAATTATTATAATTAGAAATTATATTATTAAAAGAAAGACTTAGTATCATAAAATAACGACCTAGTATCTCAAAATGATAAGAAACTTTCTCGAAATAGACTTAGTATTTCTAAATAATTACCTAATATCTCAAAAAAATGACGTAGTATCTCAAAATAATGAGAAACTTTCTCAAGATAGTGACTTAGAATTTCAAAACAATGACCTAGTATCTAAAAATAATGATGTAGAATCTCAAAATATTAAGGAATTTTCACAAACTCATGACTTTGTATTTAAAAAATAACGAGAAGCTTTCTCAAAATTATGACTTAGTTTCTCAAAAGATGACCTAATATCTCAAAATAATGAGAAACATTCCCAAAACAGTTACTTAGTATTTCAAAATAATGACCTAGTTTCTCAAAAAATGATGTAATATTTTAAAAAATTATGAAAAACTTTCTCAAAATAATAATTTAGCATCTCAAAATAATTATTTCAAACAGATGACAAACTTCCTTAGTAATTTTTACATATCTCAGAATAACAACTTAGTATCTAAAAGTTTGTGTTGGAATCTCAAAATAATCATGTAGTTGTAATTGTTTCTCTTTTTTTTTTTGAGATATTAAGTCAGTATTTTGAAATAGTTTCTCAATTTTTGACATACTGAGACATTATTTTGAGAAAGATTCTCATCATAATTACTTTGCATGATCTTTTTCTCATCACACTGGTAGAAATGGGCTTCCATACCTTTGAGTCTAGAAATATGAATTGTAAATACTTTATTGCTGCATGTTCTAAACAAACTCTATCTTTATGTGTTTGTTTCCTCTCCCCCTCTCTCCTGCCCCCTCCTCCTCCTTCAGTGGACGTGAGCACGGCAGCACTGCCCATGCAGGTGCCCCCCACCACCACAGCAATCCTTCCCATGGACCTGCGCGTAGTGGACCACCCCCACCACCACCACCACCACCAGCAGCCCCCCTTCGGCCTGGTTCCCCAGCCCCACCCCACACCGCCCACAGCTTGTCCCGCATCCTCCGAGCCAGGCCGTGGGACAGTCATTAGTAAGTAGATGATGATCTCTGGTTGTCATGTCTTGTGGTTTAAAGTCATGCCCGGGCTATTTAGTACAAACACATCAGACACTCTGATGTCTTGAAAATGTCCCACAGACCACCAGGAGCAGCAGCTGCAGCAGGAGCTGGTAACTCTCAAACACAAGCAGCAGCTCCAGAGACAGCTCCTGATCGCCGAGTTCCAGCGGCAGCATGAACAGCTGTCGCGACAACATGAAGTCCAGCTACAGGAACATATCAAGGTGAGTGGATGAGGAGGGAGTCCTTCCTTTGATACAGCTGTAGGACTGTGCTCAGCAGAAATGCACTGTGTGAAGGACAGGAGGAAGCATGTGCATTTTTACACTTAAGTGATGCGAGTATGGTGGTGTAATCTGATCTAGAGCCAGTATTTTGCTGCTTAGTCATCCCCATGGGAACCTTGGCCCCAGTGAACCTTGTGTGCGTGTGAATTTTGTATGTGACTCACTTTGCTAAAAAGCCTCGTTGGTGTTGCCATGATGAGAAAAATAGCCAATGAGGACAATTTGTGGGTGACAAAAATAACTCTGATGTGTATTCTTCAGTCTGCTCATTCTCCTGGTTAGCATTTAGCATATTGGTCTCAGCTTGCTGATGTCATGTCCTTTATAGTAGTTACAGCAGGCCATGGCCACACCTTTTTGAAACAATGCCTTCTCCATTTCAGTACTTTTTTTTTTACATCCTTTGTAGTTCCCTTTTTTTGCCCCTGCACTTGCAATAGCCATGGCTGGAGGCATTCTGTTTTCAGGTTGTCTGTCTGCCCGCCCATATGTATGTGCATATGTCCATACATTCGTCTGTATGTCCCATTTTCGTGAACACACTATCTCAGTAACAGCTTCAGTAAATTCTTCTTATTTGGTACAAACGTCCACTTAGATTCAGGGATGAGCTAAATAGATTTTGTGGTCGAAGATCGAAGTCACTGTGACCTTGCATCCATCTGATTCTTGTGAAAGTGATTTCTCAAGAACACCATCAGGGAATTTCCTCAAATTTCACAAATGTCCACTTGGACTCCACAATGAACTGCTAAGAATTTGGTGGTCTAAAATCAAAGGTCAAGGTCACTGTGACCTCAGAAAAGACACTGAATTGTTGACTCTAATCTTGGGTGCCCACCTTGAAACTGTACTGATTGCATAGATCTTCTGTGCTGTCGGGGAGAAGATGTGTGTAAAGCGTCCATGTTTTCACAGACATGAATATAAACTGTAACTGTAACTCACCTGGTGCATAGAGGTGTAACTGCAAGGTGGTAATTCTAGTTCTACTTGTACTTTTTTCCTTTTATAGTCTTTTCTCTCTCTCCCTCTCTCTCTCTCTTCACCAGCACCAACAGGATTTATTGGCACTCAAGCACCAACAGGAGCTGTTGGAGCACCAGAGGAAGATTGAGCAGCAGCGTCATGACCAAGAGATGGAGAAGCAGCAGCGGGAACACAAACTCCTGCAGCTTAAAAACAAGGAGAGGGGACAGGAGAGTAAGTAGCACCTGCTAGTGAGCTTGATTGTTTTAATGCCTCACATCTTCATTATATTACGCATCTGAAAATCGAGCCATGACTTGTTGAAAATGTGGTGAGATGCCAAAAGAGCATTAGTATACCTCGAGGAAATATTCCTGCATAAAATGTAAGGTGACCAATCAGTTATGAATGTTAATGGTTGGCATTCCTGTGGTTCATTAGTGTCATGAACAAGCTCTAAACAAAGCAGTCATGTGTGACCTATCATGCATTCACTTTCCTTCCCCCGAATACTGCTAACATCTGTTGTAACTGTGCTGAAGCTCTGTGTCATATTATCACAGCAGGTGTCAGAGCGACTTGGGCACTCCAGCCCCTCTGTCACAGCACCTGTTATTGCCCAGTGGTCAGAACAGCCTGACCTCGCACATTCACCACAGGGAATATCAGGATAAGAGGGCCAAGACAAGGCAAGAGGAGCAAGACATTCAAGCGGCACACATGCCCACGCTTTTATAATTTGTTCTCTTTTCCTCATGTCATTTTGTTTAAGGAACAGAGTGGCAGCAATATAATTAAACCAGGCAACTCACTGTACCTGGACTTCATCCATTTATGTTTGTTTCTCTTAAAAGGGTAATATTCTTTATTTTCAACTTAGTTCTGCTGCCTTGGCCATAATTGCATCCTTTATGATGACATTGTGCTCACCAAACTACTTGCTGGGATCTGGGAACACTATGACATTTCTACAGAAAAGTCAGAAACACCAGCTGTCAGACGATCAAACTAGTTGTAAACAAGCCAACAATTTAGCCAGATGATCTAAACCACTGTATTTAGAGGCAAACTCTAAAGTGTGCCAGTAATCCTACATTGTTAAACAGTGTATGTGCAACTAAAGCATAAAAGGGAAGTCATATATTGATTAGGACGTCGATCTGAAAACTGTGATGGATGTTTACGATGTACAGTCACAGTTGTGGTTATAATTTTACACTTCCCTTTTTGTGTTCTCTTCCAAATAAGTTCAATGATCTTGGGGATTTGTTTAAAATCTGATTGTCTGACTGATGGACATTTTTACCTGTCAGACTGCCTTCTATGAATGTTGCTGCATTCCTCACATCTCAGCAATTCATTTGGTGTGTAAAAGCCATCATGACTGATCGGACTAACGCCAAGACCTCTGTAGCCAGAGTCATTCTTTGATTTGAGAGCACTGATGGTACCCATACTGTCAGGAGCCATGCTGATCCTGCTACAGAGTGCTCTCACTTGAACTGACAAATACAGCTGTCCTGGTATTAATACTCAAATGAGCTTTGACACAATTGCATATTTTCCTGGCAGGAGGAATGTGTGTGGTTGTGTCAAGCCTATTATTGTTCCTGTTCCTGTAATTGTTTAATACCGCATACATAGAAGGCGACATGACAGACTTGAGTCACTATGTTAAGATCTTTAAATTACCTTGTTGCTGACAGGTGCTATTTAAATATAATTGCCTCACTAAATATGTTACAAAGCGTTTGTTTCCACTTAACACAGGACCTGAAGGGCCTTAAAATGCACTAAAGGTGCTTCCTTTCATCATGCGGGTGGTTTTATGTATGCACAAATCAACATGAGCCACACAGTATAAATGTTGTCTCTTAATAATCCGATGGGCCACCTGCTAGCCTTTGGAACGGTTTAATTGTTAATGATGATATGTAAACAGTTACTGCACTTGTTGTGTATAAGTGGTTTACTCATACAACATATCGTTAGAAAGCTACACTCCTTGCAGTTCGATTGATTTTGACCATTGCAAGATACAAGAACCACAGCAGGCTCAATAAATGCTTCTGTTAGACAAAAGATAAGCAAATAAACAGTTATAACTCAACTATTAGTCTAAACACAATATTACATCCAAAGATATCCACGAACTGTCATTGTATTGTCTTAAACTCTCATATTTCTCCACATTTTATCCACATTATCTTCAGTTTGCATGTAAACAACTGGCTTCTCCTCGGATATCAAAATGGTAACTGAACTCTGACCTTTTCATTGACTCCTCACTTGAGCCAATAGGAGCTTCCGTACTGACAGTCTCAACTTCAGTAGACAATGATGGCTTGTGTTAAAGGACATGCCTCTCAATTTCTAAGCCTCATGGCCTATCAATTGCCAGTGATTGGCCCAGTGGCTTATGGGTCTTATAGTCAATGACACTCCTGACCTTCAGAGGAGTTTTCAACTTTTTCTTGGCATCATAGACTGTTATCAATGTACATAAATGATAAACAAATGACTCCTATGCTGGCTTAAGAGGAAAACAGTCTTTCCTATCAATTCAGGGTTTCTAGGGGTGTTTTTATATACAGTAAACTCCTAAATAGATATTTCTGTGTTTGTTGACTTGTTTTCCACGTATTCACACACTCAGTATATTGTGTGCCCCTCTGTATTTGCGCCTGGACAGAACATGTGGAAAATCTTTATTTTCAGTGACATTGTTATTTACTTTAAATTTGGACTTGGTGAGGCTTCATGATATGACCCCATTTTTTTCCCAGCTAGTCAACTGCAGCATCTTTTTTCAAGAAAATATTCAAGCAAAGATAAAAAAAAAATAAAATAAAAATAAAACTTCATTTCATTGTGTTGAAACTAACATAACTGAATGACAGAGACACTTACAGTGATTCTGGCTGTTGGAAAAAAAACATACAGATGAGAACATGTAAGTTCTAGAATTGGAACAAGAAGAGCTTTCAGTTTACTCGGCCTTGGATAGGCATTTTAGGTGAATTTTGCAGAACTGGTATTAAAGGCCTGATTATTTTCAGAAAATGTCTGCTAATGAAGAGAGTGTTATTACTCTTGATTTGATGCTTGTAGTCACAAAGTTGACATTGGTCCTACCCATGCAACAATGAGAGAAATATTTCCGAGTTAACTGGTGCAGTAAATCAGTCAAGCTGTGTTTCATTCTGATTATTAGTGTGGCTGTAAAATGCTGCAATCTGTTTTTTTAGCAGGCTACGATGGGTTTTTAGACAATTATTTGAGCACACATTCATTTGAATATACTTCATGGTGGACCCACATTTGGAACGATGATTTTTCTGTCAGTAAAAATCCTTTTCCGCAACCATTCTCTGCCGGGCAAAGAGAGCCTACGGTTTGACGTCTATGGAAAGAGCTTTGAGTTGTAAACAGAGGAAGCTTTGTTAAGTACTGCAATAAATTGCAGAGAAGGCAGTCTCATAAAAGCCTATTTCCTTCAGTGGCAAAGCGGACATATTGGGATGTCAGCACTTCCAGCTGCACCGTGATTTAGAGAGCATATATTAGCTGTTGTCACGTTCACATACTGTATTTACCACTTTCTCGCTCAAGCTTGACACATCACCTGTTATCACTCCCACTGTCACATTCTTAGAAAAACACACCTCCACTGTTTTTCCTGTATTCTCAAAACACCTTTTTTTTTTCCCTCGGGCCCTCTTTGATTGCTCTCCTCACTCCGTTCCCCACTTTTTTCTCTCGGTCTCTCATTCCCCCCTCTCTCATCCAGGTCTTCCTCCCTGGACAATTGTTTGTACTGTAGCTGTGAAATGAGGGTGGTAATTGAGAGGAGACCGGGAGCTGAATGAAACTCATGATGTGTGTCTTCGAGGAGAGTTACAGAGCACTGCTGTCTCTGTGGAATGTCAATGAAACTCTGATGCAACACTGTGCTGCAAGTAGTTACAGAAGCCATTATTTATTTATTATCATTATATGGATGGATGTTATAATGTTGATGTTAGTGTCACAGATTGGACAGGAGGCACAGTACGGTGGAGGTGCTGAAACACATCTCTCTGAAGCACAAATGTTTCAAGAAATGCAACACTGAAGGAAGTGGGGTTTTTTGTATGAGGTGATAAAAAGTATACAGACCTTGGGTTGCTGAGCTTCCCATGTCTCTCTGTATCTCTTTGTCAGGTGCAGTTGCCAGTACAGAGGTGAAGATGCGACTTCAGGAGTTTGTCCTGAACAAGAAGAAAGCCCTGGCTCAGCGAAACCTAAACCACCGTCTGCCCAGCGACCCACGCTTTTGGTATGGGTGAGTGTCACTGCCCACCACCACAGAACCTCTTTTTGGATGTGACCGGCTGTGAATGAAGAATTTATGCAATGATAAATCAAAATTCAAGTTTATTTCAGTAAAGAATACCGATTTATACATCACAACAAAAATCCTGTTCTTCTGTCTGCTCTTTCATTCTAAGCATTTAGAGAACTTAATAGGGGAACTATTACACTTCTCCTTATTTTCTGTGTTATCCATCATGTTACAATGACGGATGTTCATAATAAATGTAGCAAAAGTGTCAAATAATATTCAATTTCAATTCAGTTTTTATTTCTAAAGCCCAATATCACAAATCAAAATTTGCCTCAGAGGGCTTTACAGCATACGACATCCTTCTGTCCTTTGGACCCTCACAGTGGATAAGGAAAAAAAAACCTTTATCATTGTGAAATTTTTGATTTTGAAGCTTTTCACGGTAAGTGTCGCTGTACTCTGTTACAGTCATTCCCCAGCTACAATGAGGGTGTAGAGACACCAAGAGTGCAGATTGGAAAGACCCAGAAATGCTGATCAGTTAGAGAAGACTGGGCTTTGTCAGAACAGGGGCTTAAAGAGACCCTTAAATGGAGCAATTCAAACATAGGGTGAATACAGATGTTCCAGCACACATAGAATAAGAAAAAAAAATCTTTTTTGAACTTTAAAGCATGTAAAAATGCTCTAGTAGACACCCAAAGTGCAGGTATGAACCTGAAAGTACTTTGTGATTGTGCATTTCCTGTTTTAAATGAACAAAAAAGAAGGGTTATAAAGAAGAAACATCCCACACAAATGAAACCTTTGATTTGCGAGCTATCAAATATTAGCCTGTATTGTTGTCTTGTATTCTCATAAACCTTTTAGTTGTCTCCTTTTCTGATCTTTGCGGAAAAAATTGTCACACTGAGAAAATATCAAACTAAAAAGCCAAAATGATGAGCGACATCAAAGTCCCTCATCATCATGGCTTAACAAACACAGCAAACCTTGTGGTGCTGTGAACCCTTGTTGTGTGGGTGTCCCTGCGTGTTGAAGAACTTACCAACATCAACATTAGTGTCTCTGAGAGTCCTTGCCAGTTGCCTTGAAAACTACAGAGAAAACGTTGAAGGAATGAGGCTTTGTTTCTGTCTATGTTTGTAGTCAGTGATTGACAGCTGGCTCTCTTTGAGGTGTGTTCGTGTGTGCGTGTGTTTGAAGTGGGCTGAGAAAAAAGACAATGGCACCTCTCCTGCGCTTTAAATATTTGAAGAGGCTTTAAGCAGTCAAACGTTTCTGCCAAGGCAGGAGATGATAGAACAATCCAAAGAATGTGCCATCAGTGAGGGAAATGGTTTTCTTTCACTGTCACCACCATCACCATTTCTCCCATTTCTTCATCTCCTACCTGTTTGTTCTACCTTTTTTTGCTTTCTCCTCAGTTCTTCTATACATTTTTTTTCTGTCTTTAAACCTCACCTCTGTCCTCATCCTGCATCTCTTACCTTCTCCATCCCTGTCTCTGTGCATTTTTCGCCCTACGTTCAAAAGGATACTCCTTTGTTGTCTTTTGATGAAAAAGACAAGCTTTCAGCTTTTAGTCTCTTCTCTCTTCTCCCTTTTTCTCCACTCCACCCACATAGTTGTCCACTCTGCTACATATTTTGAAGTGTTGACCTTGGGGAGGGAGATTGAAGCTGTCTTTGTCGCTACACCTTTTGTGTGTGTGTCTAAGCAAAGTCAGGTAAAGTACAATAGGTATACAGCGTGCTCGGCAAGCATACATAAATACTGACGTATTAAATGTATTTTTTCTTTTTGTGTTGTAGAAAAACCCAGCACAGCTCTTTGGACCAGAGTTCTCCTCCCCAAACAGCATTGTCAGCGTACAACCACCCGATGCTGGGCACTTATGACTCAAAGGACGACTTTCCACTCCGCAAAACAGGTACAGAATGGTCCCGAGGTTTTGCTGAGGTATTGGTACTTACTGACATTCGTATTCCTCCACCTCTTAAAAGCCAGCCACCCACTGCATGTCTAGAAGGGAGCCCTAATCTTCCTTTCCTGCATTAGCAATTGTAATGGCTTAGTGGGTTTCAAAGTCAGGCACATAGACCAAGAGTCAGCCACTGGAGGATTAAAAGGAGCCCCTAAAATAGTATCCAAAAAAAGATATTAGAAGTTATTTTATAAGGTCTCGAGAGCCATTCTTATGTAAATGAGGGTGGATGGAGAGCAGAAGCACAAATGAGAAACCTTAAAACCAGTAAAAATTGTGTTAAAGGAATGTTTGTCTAATTTGTACAAAAACCAAAGTGTAGAAACGACAATTCAACAGTTTTACGAGGGGTTGTGTGCCGGACTATTTCTTTGCCAGGACCAGCTGTCAGGCAAGAGGCAGACTCCAGGAAGTTCGTGGCTGCAGCCAAAAAATAGTCCTAAATTATCTAACTTGATTTCTTCATGGTTCAAGGTCTTACAGTGGATGAAAATTAAAATATTTGCAAAATGTCTTTCTTACTTCTATTCAGCTTTTTGCTTCATCACCAGTTGTAGAATTTTTGATAAAGACTTTTTTCAAAAGCAAGTGAGTTATTCTCCTGTTTTAGACTATTGACTAAGATATTCAGGCACACTCCTTCACGGGCGTCATAGATCATCCTGTTTAACAAAACCACCCTTGACTACTCTGAGAAGTGTCCTAGGAAGCACGTAAAAACCATCAGTTCCTGCCTTTTGGACAGTTCAGACTGTTATTTCTCCGTCCCTCTGTCCAAGTCAAGTATAGCCAAGCTGTGATTGTTCACTTAGTGTCAGCAGCTGCTTTGGCAGTATTGCTGCCTGCTTTCACAGCTGGAGGCCAGGCTCTGTGTACTCTGCACTCCTGCCCACCTGCTGTGAGCTGGAGGCAGGAATGATTTATACTGGCACACAACCTCAGACGGCAAGTTTCAACTTTCAGGGACACTCAGATGTAATTCAGGAATTTCTTGGGGTGCCAGTGGTGCTGAGAAAAATTCACAACTTAGAGTTTCACAGTTCATACGTACAACAGACACTACAGCACAGCACATCACTGTGCATGTACAAAGAGAATGGCATCTTTTCAGGAGAAATGGAGTTTGGGATTTGTAGGCAGTGTTCTTTGTCTCTGTGTCAGCTGTGAGGAGAGGCAGAGAGGGAACACCGACGTGCACACATACGGCACGGCTGTTGAGGAACTGTTGTGTCAACAGTGAGCAGGCATACTGTAGATCAGATTAGATGGGCAGACAGAGATGAACTGTGTTCAAGAGGAAGTGAGTGACAGTGGTCACCACAGTTGTGTGCCGCTCTGACGACTGAAGCTGTCACACATGACGTTTTTGCCTGCGGTGACCCATTTTTCGTAATGTATGCGTGTAAATTATAGATGTACGTTAAGAAGCGAGACCAGGCATACAGTTTATTACAACAGGGGTCCATTGTTCAAGTCTGAGGGGCTCTGTGATAATGGAGAACACAGAGGGACACTTTGAATGCTGTGGCAGGAAGTCTGTTAGGCCTTCATGACAGACGCTGACTTGTCATGGTGACCCCCTTTGTCCCTCACTCTCTCACAAGCAGTCACACACACACATTTCCCATACCACACTGTGCACTGAACATTTAACCCTGCAGGATATCCACATACAGTAATAGCACTTCCATGTTCTTTATTTAATTCAACACATCGTTTTACATGTGGACACATTCAGTGCAGAGTACAGTGAGTTAGCTGGTGGATCTGTGTCTCACTGAAGAGCAATACAACACATTGGTCCTTCCATGTGACTTTAAAACCCAACAACCAAGATTAAACCTCCTCTCACGTCATTGGAGATTACTTTCTTGTTGTTCTTCTCCTCCAACACTTCTCACCCTGCACTTGAATCCCTACTGATTGTTGGACTAGTCGGTGGAATGTAGCCACCACCAGGTATGTACCTAAATCAAAGTCACTGGTACAAGCCTGGTATGTTAAACATCTAATCTGAAACCCTTTTGTTTTGAACATCACACTATTTTGCTGTTCCCACTTTGGTGTCATGTGGCTTTTAAATGGCAGCCTTGGTTACAACATGGGAAGTCGTGTACAAGATATGCTTGGCGCTGGGGTGGTTTTGTTGTGAGAACACCGCTGCTAGGCAGTGACCACTATTAGTATCTGGTAGCCACTGAGGCTAACAGTTTAGCAAGCAGGTAATGAAATGCGAAGGCCAACTAGTGCTCATCTCCAGGGCATCAAATGCAGCATCTTGGACAGTGGCCTTTGATGCCTGTTACCATCAGACAGCACACTCTTTTAAAGTTCGTATGAGGCGTACCAGGTTTTCAACAGACTCCAATGTATACCCCTCCCCAACGGCAATGACATAGTATGAAGAGCAAGAACGTTCATGTACGTTGGGGGGAAGGTGTAGTGAATGGCTCAAACAAACACAGAACTTTGACCCAGAAGACCGCTGTTCATGTTACTTGCAAAACCAAAAGTCAATGCTAAGTTTTTTTGTTTTGTTTTTTTGTCACATACTATATCACCTGACATACTTGTTAATTGACTTCCGTAAGTTATGTAACAAACGTACTTACTTTAACCCAAACATGATCTTTTTTTCTACATCTATAGTACTTTTGTTTTTTGTTGCCTAAACCCAAAACCCGACTCTATGTGATTAAAATGTACTAACTTACAACCCACCAAAACAGGAACTTAGATGGCCTCTACCATTTTAGAAAATGTCTGCAAACACGTCACAACTCGTGAACTCAGAAAATTTCCATTTCCATGGTTGTGAATACCATGAGAGGTGGGCGTTCATACAAACTCCTCTTGTTATCACTGTGAACACAACCCCATTTAAAGACAACACCACAACAACCAATAAAAGATGCTTTCTTGATGTTCTTAACAATCTCATGTCACCTCTATGAGAAGGTGTCATTAGTTAGAACTATCAGAGGGAAAATGTCAGTCAGCTCTTTGGTGTCACCACGCTGTTTTTCACCTTATATGCCCACAGGAGAGTATGTTATACATTCTGATTAAAAATTTGAAGACAGATCTCTTGGAAATAGCTAAGAATTCATGTCTTTAAGCACAACACCCAGGAGATTTACAAACACATCTATCTATCTGTCTGTTTGTCTGTCCACCTACATTGTGTCCATCTGTATAATGTATCATCTACATACATTTCTGGGAAGCTCCACTGATTAGTTTCAGCTCTAACAACTCTATTGATTTCTGCCTTTCCTTGGAAGAGCAGCACGGCTTCCCCCAGCATGAAGCTTGGGACTCCCATCTGTCAAAACAGATGAGCAACTGATCAATATGTTTTGTATCAGAGAACCAGTTTCCTCCTCCACTCCCCGTTGAAATATTAAGCACCACTTATAGAGACGTTTAATCTCATATTGATATGTCATCAGATGGGACTTTACGGTTTTAATGGCTATCCTGAAGTGTGCGAGTAGAACAGGGAGAGACCTTGGAAGTTATTTTTTGTATTGAGCAGCATTGTGTAATGAGAGATAACATGTAGAGGCAAAGCACGCTTAGAGAAGCCACAATGTTTCTCTTCTGAGATGGGACATTTGAGGACAGGCCATGTGTTGTCAGGTCATGTTGAGCATATGAAGTGAATATACAATGCTACCTTGGATTCAGGAGACTGTGTGTTGTAGCGGCAGAGACAGTTCTTGACCTCAGCAATAAGTGTCCCCACAGAAGAAGACATGCTGTTAAGAGACGATGTAAAGTTACAATAGTCAGAATGTAGCAGGAAGTCTGAGAAACTTTTAAAAAATGCCGTTGTTGCTGTTTAAAACTACTTTTTTTTTCTGGGCCATCAACATCGGAAAGTAGGACAGTGAAGAATGCTGTAATGAGACAGTATATACACCTTTGCAGTTTGCAAACTAGGAGAAAAAATAGGGTGGAAGGCTCAACAGTGAAGGGGAGCGGGAGATATGCCAGGGGGAGGAGAGAAATGGGGATTTAGAGGGAGGGCGAGTGAGGAGGGGATGGATGGATGGGCGGAGGTGAAGGAGGGAGAGAGGGCTACAGTAAAATGCCAGCATCAGCAGTAAAACCAGTCTGGGCCCTCTGCAGCGAGTGTGTTTGCACGTGTGCACACTGGTGCGCTTTTGCCCAGTCGGCATTAACACCCTTCAAAGTCACTGCGTCCTGAGGTGAACACCCCGTGGCGACCAGTGCCCAGCAAACACACACCCCTACCTCACCCTCCTTCTCTTTCTCCTTTACTGTCCTCCTAACCTCCCTCTAACCTTCCATTTATCCTCCTCTCATTCTCTCTCTCCACTCCTCCTTTTATCTGTCCATTTCTTAATGACTCAAGGCGCATAAACACAACCTTGACCACCCGCCTCCTCCACTCCATCATCTCTGTGTGCCTTGTTTTTCCTCCCTTGGATACCCACCAGATTGACCACAGTCTCTGTCACCTTTGCAGCCTGACTGTCAGTAGGTCTGCTCAATGGAGGCCTGTCATGCTTCCTGTCACACCTGGGTTATATTTTCTAACCATAATAAATGTTTGTTTATGATTTACCAAGAGTATTGTAAGAGGGATTGTGGTAATTCCAACACCACGGGTCTGACTGTATAGTTAGGATGCTATTTAATTCCAGCCAAATTCTCAGCACCATGCTTCATTTACCCTTCTCATCATTAACAAAATGATAGGGTTATTATTTAAGGATGTTCAGAGCACTCCCAGAATCAAACAGACAAAATAACTAAACTAACTAACTAAAATAACTAAAAATAATGTTGAATGCTCAAGTGCACAATTACTACAAACCTCATCAGCAAATGCCAACATATGCATAATGTGCCTGCATTAATTAAACTAACACTAAATGCTTTTTGTAGCATATTAGAAAGTAATGGAAGAAATCTGATTTTCAATTATTGTTTTTTTTTAATAATGTGTAATTATTGTAATAATTTTGGTAATGTCAAGATGTCAGACTAAAATTCTCCATGCACTATGCTCCTTCTCTCATTGTATTTCCTTCTTCTAGTGTCTCCAGTTCCGCTAATGCATAGCATTTTATCCTGACCCGCTCCATCCCTCTTAACAAAGACTTTGGAAGAGTGCCCTCCACTTAGAAGAAGCTCTTTTTTAAATAATTGAGTTTCATAAGTTCAGCAGCACGTTCCCCTTAAAATTGAAAGTGCATTTGAAAAAGTACTTAGACATTATAAATTCACTACGGGTCATCTTATCCCCACCAACAGGGAGGTGGATTGAGTGCTTGCACCTCTTTGAAGTACATTAAAACTTTGCTTCACCCTACCTTAATAAGCATTCAAGACTACAGGAAGCAAAGGCCAAGGGTTTGTAATGACCCTGAATCAAGAGTCCTTCACCAGTTTCATTTTCAAAATCTGCTCCCAACCTGGCAGTGTGCAATACCGCACCTGCACCGCCACTTAACACATATGACCAATTAGTTCAGCAACCTGACGTAACCAGCTGACACAAGATCTGTGGCCCTACTTGAGATCGCTGTAATGACCCTGTGCTAATCAAATATTTCAGTAAGGCAGCATATTTTAAAGTGATCATTTTGGGCCTTTTCATGCATGTGAAACTAACATAACATGTTAAATTGAAGGGAATGTAGGGATATTATTTAAATGAATATTTCTTATTATTCTTATAATATTGAGCAGCACATCTCCACACTTAACATGCCTGTAATGCCCATGATTGAGGTGGCTTTCATTTTCCAGCTTGCACAAAAGACATAGCCAACAAGCAAAGTCAGCAGTCAGAGGATTAAAACCTGAGTACATTAAATTAAATCATTAATATTGTCATTTTATTAAATGTATTTGTCAGCCAACATCCATAATCAGATCTGCATATTCTTTGTTTTACCAAGAACCGAACCTGGAAATAAAATTAAGACAAAATACTTGAGAATCAAATTTTTTGCTGGTCACCCATTGGTACCTAATCTGATGCAGGCTCTGAATAGGTCTTGTAACAATAAATCACTGCAGTACACAAGGAAGACTCAACTGCTGTACCAAGAAGTCCCAGCTCCTTCTCTGAGGCTAATGAACGTAGCATGGTTTGTGTGATACAATGTCGTGGGACGAGCATAGGGTCAACAGTTGGTCAACCATCCAGCTTCAACTAATTGAACGGAAGGAAGCCATTGGAGGAGGGAATAAAGCTTCCCGTGTCTGGGACAGTCTGGCAGAGAGACGCCAAAGCAAGATTGTCCAGAAAAGGTCAGGTCCTATCCCTGACCTGATGAGATTCCCAGAATATACTGAATGCTTGCCTCTTCTCCGTCCTGCCCTCACATGGCACTTGCCAACACAGCTCCTATCAAATCTAGAACAGGAGGCAGAGCCCCAAGTAACAAAGAACCAGGCACACACAAACCTGTATGCATACAAACACACATGACAACAGACAGTGGCAGTTTTTTGTAATTGTCTGGAAACAAGCAGCATTCACTGGCAGAGTGCGGAGGCAGCATCATTAAGCGTGGGGTCAAGAAAGCTGCCAGTTGGCTGCCTCCCCTCTCGTTGCAGCTCTTCCCACTGTCACATGATGATGGCTAACCTCAGCTTCCGAATCTGTTGGCCAACCCATACAGTGTGGCCTATAAGGACAAACTCATTAACCTCACTACATGCCCCTCAACAAGCTCCCACTTGTGGGGCCCAGCAATCAACCATGAAGCTGAGCGCCAGAGAGACAGTTTGGAGAGAATCTGTCATTTTCACATTTACGGGGCTAATTTGGGGGGGCAACACATTAATATTTTTAGAATGGGTGGCCCAGTTAGAAATCAGATACTTACCCTGCCATTGCTTAGATCTGTCCACTAAGTCATTTGCCACACATTTGCTAAATAGGATGGGATAAGCCACACATGATGACAAAAACACATATTGACAACACATATTTTCAAAAGTATGTATATGTACAGATATATAAAAAGGTCTCAGTTATTTAAAGTTTTTGTCTTACCCAACACCAAAACTTCCTCTCTGTGTCTTGTCAGCCTCTGAGCCCAACCTGAAGCTTCGCTCACGGCTAAAGCAAAAGGTGACGGAGCGCCGCAGCAGCCCTCTGCTCCGGAGGAAGGACGGTCCCATCACTTCTGCCAAGAAACGTTCCCTAGACGTGGCTGGTGAGCACTCTTTTTGCTGGATTCTGCTGTTTTGTGATAAAAATTTGCAGAATCTAATTGTACATTGATCGACAAGTAAATAGATAATAAAAATATCCACTCTCTACCCCTTATTTGGAATATCAGTGATTTCATTTTTCCCACCATCATGATCTGATGGCTTAGTCATAGAAGTGAAGTCAAACATTATCATCATTTATTTAAGGGAGGTTTTGATTTTAAAATTCAATCCAATCCTCACTTTACAACATGAATACACTCCAGAGGGACTATAACACAACAAGGACAAGGAGTATTTCATATATCATCTCAGAAACCTCAGTATCTCAGGAAAGCATGTTAGAAAAATCTAATTTCTGTGTTGTTGTGTGCTCTAGAGTCTGCATGCAACAGTGCACCAGGCTCAGGTCCCAGCTCCCCCAACAACAGCTCCAGTAACATCCCCAGTGAGAATGGGGTCACCATCTCCAGCAGCCCTGGAGAGGTAACCAACATATGACTGCCAGTGTCTGCATGTGTATGATTGCACATGTACACAAGTGTATTTTGGTATTTGTGTGTATGAGGCAAACAGGTGACCAGAAGGCTGCAGGAAGAGATTGGCAATGTCTGTGTATTTAAAAAGGAAGGCTCAAGCTCTGAGTATGTTTGTGTGTGTGAAACAGAGGGGAAGTAATGTCCTGTATGTAACACTGTGTCTACTTTGTGTCTAAACGTTGTGAGTATTCACTGTGTGTTGTGTGTGTTCAGGCCTCCCTGCTTCAGAGGTTGGCTGCAAGGGAAGGTTCAGTCAGCCAGCTCTCTCTCTACACCTCCCCTTCTCTGCCCAACATCACCCTGGGACTGCCAGCCACAGGCCCTGCTAGCACTGTGAGTACAGTCACTGCACAATACCATAATGATATAACACAGAGTTACTCATTACACCAAAGAATATTTAGTTTACAAAACAGCCCTCATCAATTATTTTTAGTATGAAGGCACCTCACATGTCTGCTTCTCTTTCTCCATCTCGCTCCCATTCTGTCTCAATTTGACCCTTCTATGTCTCCATCCATCTGCCTCTCTCCGCCTGTCTCTTTCCTTCTCACTCCTTGTGTCTCAATCTCTCTTTCACTCCTCGTAGGTGGTGTCAGGACATCAAGATGGTGAGAGTCGTCTGGCGTTGCCTGCGTTACAGCAGGGCATTCCTCTGACCCCTCCGTTTCTGCCCGCTGCCCACCTGCCCTCCTACTTGGCATCTTCGGCTCTGGACAGGGAGGGAGCTGGAGGGGGCACGGCTGGTCACAACCCCCTTCTCCAACACATGGTACTGCTGGAACAGAGCCACAATCCAATGGGTCAGTATGTACTGCAGCATATTTTTTCAACTAGCTATCAGTAACCAGTGTTTTTATTATCTTTGTTATTATTGTCTGCACCTCCTTTCACCTCCTCCTGTTTATTTTTTAGCACTTGTGGCTCATTTTTGTCATTTTTGCAGTCCTATTTGCAGTGAAAACATTTGGCTCAACAGCTTAAATTGCAGTGATTTCAGGAGATACAAACACAGCTTCACACAGCGAGGCATCACGAGCATGATGCACAAGACATTTCTTTCTTTTCATTTTACAATGTGCACTAAAACCTAGGAATTGTTTTGTATTACTTAAAGGGAAGATAAATGTAGTTCCACTGTCCACTCTAATTCTCTGTTGCAAATGTGATTTAAGTGATAAAAAGTCACCAAGGTGAAGCTGGAATCCATCAATGCCCCTTAGTACTCAATTGTAAAGTCTCCAGTCATGCCATTGTCTCCCCGCATATCCAAGCGGTTACGTTAGCAGATAAAAGATGTACAAAAAAAATAGGAATGAAGTTCAAGTGACAGACAGCTATTAAGGAAATGCTAAAAATATTTTCCTTTGACCACTCTGTGTCCCACAGTTGGTCTGGCCGGCCTCCCACTACCATCACCGTCTGTCTCCAAACTTGCGCGTGGCCACCGTCCCCTTGGAAGAACCCAGTCGGCCCCTCTGCCCCAGCAGCAGTGTGGACAGGCCCAGGCCCTGCAGCAGCTGGTGGTCCAGCAGCAACACCAGCAGTTCCTGGAGAAACACAAACAGCAGTTCCAACAGCAGCAGCAGCAGCACATCATCAACAAGGTAATTGATTCCTCTGTGTGCACGGTAGCGATTAATTGTTAGACGACTTATTCACATTTCAAACCATTTGGCCTTTGCCTCCTTAAGTCGTGAATGCTTACTGAGGTGGGATGAATCTACACAAAGCCCTCAATGAGTCTCATCATCAGCCCATTGTGAATTTCTAATGTCTAAGTACTTTTTGAATACATGTGTGAATGTGTTAAGAATTGCATCTATGGCAATATTTGAACAGCTGTGGTAGAGCAGCCAGGTATATGAATATGCATGTGTGTACTAATGTGTTTAAGAGTCCGTGTGTGTGTGTGTGTGTGTGTGTGTGTGTGTGTGTGTGTGTGTGTAGGAGTATTTGTCCATCTAAACAACACTGATTTGGTTAATGTCTGTGAATCCTGTCTTTGCTCCAAAGAGCAGGATGAATCAGCCTGCAATCATCAAGTCTTCTAGCAAGTCTTTCTTGTCTGTGTTCGTGTATCTCTACTTCTCCCTGTCACCCTGGCAACTGTGCTCTAGAGGAAGCTGCTTCCTTATATGGTCGCACAGGAAATGTGGCTGAGTGCTTTATTTTTGTGTGTGTGGGTGTGTGTGCACGCACAAGGTGATGAGGGGATTCACAGCAGTATAAGGTCATTGTAGAGAGGGAGATGGTTGTTGTTGTTGTGTTTGTGTGTGTATATGTGTATGTGTGTGCATGTGTGTGCATGTGCTGAAACTCCTGTAGGATTAAGCCCCATTATCTTGGGTTGTTGGGTTGTTGGTGACTCCTTCGTCTTCAAGACGCCAGGCTGTTGTTACTCCTGCTAATTAAGTCAAGCTAATGTGTAAAACCAAGTCATTTTCATGTAACTTTAATTTGTGTTAATGCTTTTTGACAGGCAACAAAAGTGAGAATTGTGAAAAATGAGTTTGCATGGAATATTTTTCAATTTTTTTAGTTGTCGTTTTCTAAATGAAAAAAAGAAAGATAAAAATGGACTGTCTGTTTGCACCCAGTTGAGTTATTTACACCCATCCCTTTAACGCTTTACAATGGATCACACTACATGCCATGATGAGCTAGTACTCGTCACGGTGATGCGTCAAGGTTTGAAGCATCTTGGATTAAGGCAAGGAGATCTCGGTTAAAGTTAGTATCAGCAAGTCTTGGATATGCTCTGAGATTAAAGTGGTAAATTTATGAGAAAAAACTCACAAATGTACTGCCAGAATGTCAGGTGACCTAGTATAAAGTGCAACACAGAGCACAGATGTAGTAAAGTGTGTGCGTTAAATTTAGTAGAATAGCGTAATAGACCTGTTCATGTTAGAATCGTATTTCAACATTGCTAAGAGGCCCATGCACCTAGCCAATAGCCAAATTGGCATTGTTATCTCCAGACATCTGGGTGCAAATATCATCTGCCTTAAAAAAAAAAAAAAAAAAAAAAAACCATCACATTCTCAGTTAGAATGCTCTGAACACTATTAACTATTGAGGGAGATTTGAGAAATCATTAAAGGGTTCCTATGATTATTGTGGTCATGTTCTGGCCTCATGCGTTAAATTCATTATGCATGTGTGAAACATGATTATTTCTGTAATTCAGTGTATCAAATTACAGACCACTCAATGTAGATACTTAATACATTCAAAGCAGGCATTCCAGTTAGATAATAATGAATACATCAGTGCACACCTCACATCTACACTAGCTAATGCTGTGATATCTAAACAAGTAGTGTTTGCTTATGAAATATGTTTGCTACCTGCCTGCCTTTGATGTGTTCATATTTTGGAGTGATGGTGAATTTTTTCTATTTAAAAAAAAAAGGGCTGGCTGGCATAGTGGCTCAATGAGTAGCCTATTTGCCTCACAGGAAGCAGGTACCAGGTTTGGACCTGCCGGCCAACTGGGACGTCTCTGCTCTGGTTTCCTCCCAGCTTGCCTTAAAGGTGTGAATACTGTATGTTTGTCTGTACGGTTGTATGTATGTGTGTGTCAGCCCTGTGATAGATTGGCAACCTGTTCGGAGTGTATCTTATCTCTAACATGATGTTTTCATACAATTTAACAGCATTTGGGCACGAAGCATTTGCTTTGATGCAAAGTTTTGAATTATCACCATTTTTCAGACTGTTTCATTTAAAGGCACCCAGATCAGTTTTCACAAGTTGTAAGTTTTCTATTAACTTCAGTGACAAGTTGTTGCTGCAAAGAGACAGAGAGGATGGTGGTTATTAACAAGGGCCATGCGATGTTCTGCGTAGCCTGAAAAGGTCAGTTAGCTCAAATGATCTGCACCGTTTCACAGTGTTGTACCACTCATTTCAAGAATGAAGGTCATACTACAAATGTCACCAGGAATATGTAAGGATCTCACTTGAAGTGTTGCTGCTGCAGCAAATTTGGCAGTGCAACCTGTTCCATTTAGTGGTTTGCCAGCGTTAATCCAATCCTTCATTTTCCTTTAACAAAAGCAGAAGTCTGTGATTAAGCAAGAACAAACTTGAGCGAGTGAGTCGTGTAATAGTGTTACAGATGATGCTCAGCCAAAGTATTGGCACTATAACCCAAATTAATGCTGCTATTTATGGATACACTAACAGTAAAATCACCAACATCTGCTTAACAATGCAGCCATCTCAAACACTTGCCACTTTTCCCCCATTGGAGCAAATCCAAGCTCCAAAATCCAGCTCTCTGACACATGGTCTCTCTGGCTAATATAATAAGTTTGATTTCTTTTTTAAGTACATTGTGTTTCTTTCTAATATGACTACACAGCTCCACAGTCATTGGAGTTGCATACACCCTATAGTCTCATTCTTACAAAATTGAATATAAATAAATAACATGTCCCCAGCTAGTCATTGACTTTGTTTTGTCTCTTTACTGCTTTTCAAACAACATAGCACAACGGAAAATGTGGAAGTATCCCCAAGAAATACTTCTGAGTGCTGCATAATAAAGTCAGGTTTTAAAAAACAATACACTTTCCATTTAACATGAGGAATTACAATACTCCCAAAAGCAGCACATCTCTGCAGAATGATTTTATACCACTTTTTATTATAGAGATAAGGACCATCATGGCTGCTGTTAAATTTGGTACTTATCATATGTATGAGTAGGGTTGTGAAATTCTGGGATTATTCAAGGTGGAAACTTTATATGTGAATTAATTTAAGGTTATTTGCTCGGATGTATTTATGTTTATTTATTATGTCATATGCAGATAGAAACAAACATTTTGCCATATCATAAATAGACATAATCCATTAATTTGCCAAACAAGCCCATTGGTTTGTCAGATAGTCAACAGTCATCATGAAATGTGCGATGTGGTGAGTTAGCTAGCTAACAGGTAGACCTAACTAATGGGGAAAGGTCCCTTTAAATTTGAGCTGACAGTATGGGCTGTGTGCAAACTTAAGTTTTTAAGTCAACAACGAATTTATGAAATATATGTAATAAGGAATAAATGGAAATAGATTAATTAAAACTCCTTAATTAGCATGCTCAATCAAGATACATGCTGACAGCTAGCTATCCAAAAAGTAGCAGAAGAAAGGCCAAAACGTGCCATAAGACCTGGGGTTGTTTTTGATGTGTAGTCATCCCCAGATCGTCCTAAGATCACTTATTCAATGGGACAATTTATATATTGAAATGGTGTAAAATTTCGTCACTCTCAGTTTCCCGATGAAATTTTCCTTAATTTAGCAAAAAATTTAAAACTCTTTAAAACTTAGTATCACAAACCATCCTTACAAATGTCCCAGTGGTACGGTATGTTTAATTTCATTGATCTTTCCTGTTCACCATTGAACCTCCACCACTTCATAAAACATGAATCACCCTTTCCGTGTTCACATTTTCTAGTCAAGTCAGCAATGAAATGTGGCCCTTCCTGCTAACTTAAGTTTTGGCTCTAACTGTCGGACATGTTGGCAGCAAAGAAAGTAATTAAAGAATCCTGAAATGGTTCCAGCCCGAGCCCGCTGCTTACCAGTAATTACCTGAGGCAGAAAGGGCAATACCCTGGGTGTCCCTTACATAACATTGTTGTGGAAGCGTGTGAGAACAACACACACAGACAGTGATATGAGTCAACTAGTGTCAAGTGTTTGTGTACACAGTCACCTTTGCCATCTCCACCTCCCGCTCTCTTTGTCTTCCATCTGATTCAGCAGGCTTATTTAGTGTCTGTCCCCCACATAGTTCATATCCCGGCAACTATTTCCTCTTTTTAAAAGGAGGGTTGGAAGGAGAGAAAGAGAGCAAAACAAGAGAAAGGACGGGCGAGAATCAGTGCTGCGCAGGAGTGGATGAGTGTTTTGAGTTTGTTTGTAGAAGAGGGACTGGGATGAGGCAAGAGCCTGCTCTCTGACGTCAATAGACTGTTCCCTGGGCAATATGCCAGCCAAGTGTGTGTGTCTCTGTGTCTCTGTGTGTGTATGTGTTCCATGCACAAACAGTGGTCCGTTGGCTTCAGTCATGACCTACACATCAAGGTTGAGGTCCTTGATGACAGGGACGGGGACAGCTGCCACAACAAGATTCCTACAATTACCCCTCTACGACTCTTCCTCTCTTTCTCCCTCATGTCCTCAGTTTTCTCCTCTTGTGCAGGCCCAGGCAAAGTTTACAACCGGTGTATGAATTTCAAATATAGTCATGGAAATCTTTAAATAAATAAATAACATATCAGAGTTCAGAGTACAGCTCCGGGTTATCTCTATCTGTACAAAATGTACAAGTGCCTCGCTAATGCTAGCCTTTGTTTGGTTAACCTTAAGGTCTTTTACGTTGTTGTTTTGTACTCCAACTGATCAGTCAGCTATTTTTGGAATGAATAACATCTTGAACAGACCAACACTTATATTGGTGCAGGTTGTATGGTATCATGCATTGTTGTCCCTGATGTTCTCTCAGTTCATAATGCTTCCCTGCCCTCTTTTCTCATGTTGTTGAAGCTACAGTTCTTTTTTCGTCCTGATTGATTCTGGTTTTATTATTTGTAATTTTTGTTGCTAAAACTTTGATTATTAGTTTCTCTTAATGAGACATAATTTGCAGTTTTTCCAGCCTCAAATAAACAGCGTCCCCAGTGGAAATCACAGCCTCTTACCAGCCATCATAGTCCAGATTAGTGAAGAGGAGTTCATAAAAATGTTGAAAAGTTCACCTGAGTCTCCTTCAGCTATTACCGTGTGCTCAGAGCAATCAACTTAAGGAGCAGCAATAAGTAGCGCGGCAAATGGATTTTTTTCTTTTCTTTTTTCTTTTCTTTTTTGCACAGGGTTTCACCTCTCAGGCTACATACAGGCTGCCCTACTAAAAAAAGGGTTAGGATTAGGGATAAAACACATGCAGTGAATTCTGGTCTGCTCCTGCTGAAAGGCCCAATAGTTGGTGTACTTTTAAAGAACATTGAGGATGATGAATTCATTTCACTGAGGTGTCCCATTTGGTGTTGAGTTTGAATATTTTTGCATGAACAATGAAGATATAGATGAGAATTACAACTCCTCAGTTGCTAAAAATGTCTGAAGTAAGAGAGACCATAAACAAACCATTTTTATATGTTAACATTCTGTTGCATATCAGCCGCAATCCAACTGAGTGCACTGAAAAGCTCTGTCAGGCCCAGCGTACCCAAAGAGGCTAAAAAAGCACACTAAAGAGCACATGAGCAGGCACTGTCCTTTTATTTCTACTGCTGTCTGAGCGTGTCCCAGCCTTCTTTGAAAAACCTTGGTTGGGTCTGCATATAGCCTTAAAGGAATTCCTGCAGACACTACTCGGGGCTGAAAAACCAAAATTTTGAAAGTATCTACTATCTTTGCCTTTTGCAGTCACTGGTGCAAGAGTGTACCATGATTTTGTTTATTTGCATTATAGAGTAAAAATTAGACCCCCAATCGTCAATGCTCTGTAAAATCTCTGACTTGAATTCCCCTTTCCGTCTCGTAGATCATGTCCAAGCCCAGCGATCAGGTCTCAGCCGCGAGCTCCAGCGCCTCAGGGCCAGCCAGGCAACACCAGAGTCACCCAGAAGAGACGGAAGAGGAGCTCAGGGAGCACCAGGGGCTCTCCCTTTCATCCTCTTCCTCCTCGACAACCGCGCAGGAGACGGGGCCTCTGAGAGGGCTTGTCATCAAGCAGGAGCCCCCAGACCCCCAAGAGCAGGAGGAGAGGGAGAAGAGGGAGAGACAGGCTGAGCAGGACTTTCTGTTCCGACAGGTAAGGACATGGAGTGTGGAGATAGGACGGGTGCAGATGAAAGTGAGACTAGAAGACGACGTAGGGGAGAAAAGCAGATAGAATAAAAATGCTACACAGATAAAAGAAAAGTAGGAGGACAGTGAGATAAAAAATGAATGATGGAAATTGGAGACTGACTGGGCGTGAAATTACAGTCAGTTAAAATGCAGATTCCACAGGTTCAATCTTCTTTTCAAATATCCCAGAGTAAAAATAATAAGAGGGATGATGTAACTGATCCGCTTGTAAATTTCATTCTTGCATGCATTCCAAGTTTGCATCAAATCCCATCTCAGTAACATTATCTCATCATGTATATGCAGTCAGGTTCAAAGTGACTGCAGCTTGATATTATAGAGGAATGTTTTTCACTGGTTGCCTCAGTGTTGTGGTGATTTTTATGCCTCAGCGCTGGCTTTATGAGGCATTATGTTTTTGGGTTGTCTGTCTGTCCGTCCATCCGTCGGTCATGCCATACTTATGAATGCAACATCTCAAAAACACCTTGAGGGAGTTTCTTCAAATTTGGCACAAACACCCGTGTGGTCTCAAGAATAACCTGATTTGGTAGTGAGAAGGTCACTGTGACCATGCATCCGTTTTATTCTTGTGAACACCATATTTCAAGAAGGCCTTGAGGGAGTTTCCTCAAATTTGGCACAAACATCCATTAGAATTTGTGGATTTACAGTCAAAGATCTAGGTCACTGTGACCTCAGAAAACATGTTTTTGGCATAACTCACGAATTCATACGACAACTATGACAAAATTTCACACAAATGTCTAACAAGATAAACTGATGAAGTGATGACATTATATATCCAAAAGGTCAAAGGTCAACTTCTCTGTGACGTCATAATGTTCTGCAAAAACATCCATTACTCAACATCTAAACTCAGGAACAGAGGGGGAGACATTTGGTCTGATACTAAGTTGGTGACACAAATCTTGGGTGCCCACCTTGAAGCTGTGCTGATTATATAGATCATCTGTGCTGTCGGGGGGGAGATGTGTGTGAAGCATCCATGTTTTCACAACTGTAAGTGCAGCTTGACTGGTTTGTGGAGGCATGCAACATTTTTAAGGAAAATGGATGATCTTACAGCAGTGACAGATGGAGCTAGTAGTGACTGACTGAAACATTACACTACATTCGATCTGCCTTTCTTCCTGACTGTCTGTCCAGCCCACTCTTCAGCATATTTTAAGTTTTTAGTCATGCAGAGCGTACTTACACACACTACACTTGGTCTACTAATGAAGAGTGGTCTTTTTTTTTATTTTATTTTTTTTAATGGCTCAGGGCATGTGTGCCTCCTCCACGCTTGTCCCTAGCGTGACTCCATATTGACAATCACACACTCATTCTTTCAAAATTCATTCTGTTCACCCACACAGAAACCTTCACAGTCTTCGATTTAGCATTACTTGTCCATGGACATATACATTTTCTATCTCTGTGTTGCATACGCACATGCACACACACCCATACACAGTCAGGACACCGTGTCCTCGTCTGTCTAGCCCATCCCTGCTGTCCGCTCAGCCAAATTCAATCAGGCACTCCTCTCACTGTCGCCATGGCGCCCGATGTAAGCAGACACGCCCATCAGAATTGAACAACAGGATTGCTTGGTGAGACTCATTTGAGTGGAAAGATCAGATGTTGAACTACGATAAATACAGATACTTGGGTTAAGGTTTTTTAGCGCTTACACGAGACACTTAAGCATGAAAGCATTAATACCATTACATTCTAAAAACATATGCCTCACTTTGCTGTTTGAAGGCACTAATTGTGTGTCTACTATTAGATCATTGTTGTAGGCTGTGCCTTCTATAATCACATAAAGAGAATGATCATTATGTGCACTCAAGAATAAAGTCGTTTTAGTTTTATAGTATCCATTATCTTTGTCACAAGGCAGCTTTAAGTATTGTCTTTTCAATCGAGTGCTCTCATGAACGCTATGACCTTTAGGTTAATAACCTATCATTTAAATATTTGACATATTGTCTTGCATTACTACCATATTTGTGTGATGTTGTCATGTCAACACTGTACACAACTGAAAACACGTATGTCACTGTGTAACAAAATATTAACTCTAATGAAGCCTAAATTGTGTGTAACAGCAATATGGTATTTGTAAGTATCCAGTGCCATCTTCTGGCAAGAGAAAGACATTGCAGTCCAGCAGTCACGCAGTACATGTCGCCCTGTGTGTGTGTGTGTGTCTGTGTGTCTGTGTGTCTGTGTGTCTGTGTGTGCGTGAGCAGCAGGCTCTGCTGCTAGAGCAGCAGCGGATCCACCAGTTGAGGAACTACCAAGCCTCCATTGAAGCAGCCGGATTATCAGTCAACTTTGCTGGACATCGCCCCCTCTCTAGGGCTCAGTCATCTCCAGCATCTGCCTCCTTCCCCATGGTTGTTCAGGAGCCGCCAGTCAAGCCTCGATTCACTACAGGTCTGCTGAAAAAAAAAAAAAAAAAAAAAAACACTCTACAGCTAAAATTCTGTGTGTTGTTGATGTGTGTGCTGCTCTCACACAAAGATCTCTCGTAAAGTAGAGTGGCAACCAGCAATAAACACACTTTAATCCTGCTGATTGCAGGTTAGAAGAAACTGTTTCCTGGAACCACACAGCATGATGAGCCAACATACGGAGGTTGTGTATATGTTATGTATTCTGAGCCTCCTGACAATATAGTTCCCTGTACAAGTGTTACTTACTGTACAGAAGCATCTCATCTCCCTGGACCCTCTCCACATGACCTTTTCTTTATGATGAAGCACGTGCAATAGAGAATCACACCATAAGACTTACAGTGTGATTATAGGAGTTGTTGCTGTGACTGTAACTGTTCTGTCTTTGTTGTCAGTGAAATACTGTAACTCTGTGTGTGTTTATGTTTGTATTTTCCAGGTCTGGTGTATGACTCTTTGATGCAGAAGCACCAGTGTATGTGCGGCAACACCACCAGTCATCCAGAGCATGCTGGCCGAATCCAGAGTATCTGGTCTCGATTACAGGAAACAGGCCTCAGGGCGCACTGTGAGGTAAGGCCACAGTGACACATGACCACAGAGGTTTGGCCCAGTGGATGTAACATTATGAGATACAGAGGTGAAAAGACACCATATTTGTAAAACGATAGACTTGAATTGTCCTGTCCTGGAGTTACAGTAAGTCAAGTATTAAAATGGATTTGCTGCAAATCTGTCTTCCTCCTTCATCTAAACTATAGTGTCGTCATTTAGGGGTAACACATAAAGTAACTTTATGTAGGGCAGCACAGTGTGCAGTGGTTAGCACTTTTGCCTAACAGCAAAAGGGTTCCGGGTTCGAACTCACCAGTCAACCGGGGCCCTTCTGTGTGGAGTTGGCATGTTCTCCTAGTGTCCACATGGGTTTTCTCTGGGTTGTCCTGCTTCCTCCCACAATCAAAGACATGCAGGTTAATTGGTGACTCTAAATTGGCCATAGGTGTCAGTGTGAGAGTGAATGGTTGTCTGTCCCTATGTGTCAGCCCTGTGATAGTTACTATACTAAGAAGATACTTCTTCTCTGTGTACACTGTTGAAAATACTTTAAAAAAAGATTCAATGGTCAAGGGCAACATTTAGCTTATAAAAGTGCACACCATGTAGACTGAAATCTGAGCAGTGGCCCAGGTTCAAGTCTTACCTGCGGCCCTTTGCTGCACATCAACACCCTGCTTCCTGCCACTCTCCAGCTGTTCTATAATACAATGCAAAAGATTCAGTGGTTACGGTGTGAAACATGTTGATATTTAACTCTGAGGTGCAGGTTGTTATTATGACCAGAGGAGGGCAGTGTGTAGCCATTTTGTTCTGACTCTTGGCTTTACCAGTGAAAACACATTTTGGGGAAATGGCTTTAAATTGAGCCAGTATCACCTCCTGAAGTGTAATTTACACAATGCAGACATTACAGATTAAAGACCACAATGAAAATAAGCCCTTGGGCTTTATTATATTTTATCCTTTGGATCAAATTGTATAAAAATGTAGTGCCTTTTGGTGAGGCTATGCGGGTATTATTTATTTATTTATATATGTGATTTACTTTTCTGTACATATTGTCAGTAAATAAAATCTGTTTGACACCATTGAGCCTCACTATATGTTCTGCTTCCTAATGACTGTGGGACATGGCATCCTGAATTTCAAACAATGCAACTATCCTTTCCTTCCTCTTTGGTGACTATGGCAGTTTGGACGGTGAGTGCTGATTTTTAACTAAATACATTATCTGTCTCTCTTTGTCTCCTCTGTCGTCCTCTCCTCTATCTCCTCACTACTCTGTGACCAGTGTATCCGTGGTAGGAAGGCCTCGCTGGAGGAGCTACAGACGGTCCACTCCGAAGCTCACGTCCTGCTGTATGGAACCAACCCACTGCGGCAGAAACTAGACTGTAAGTTATATGATGAACACATTGATACACGCACACAAATTCACAAACACATTCATTACAAACTTGGGTTGATGTAGCAATTACAGTATGGATTTTTAGGCAATGTGCTAACCATGCAGGTGTCCACCTGTTTAATCTTAACTAGTCTGCTGGTGTGTGGAAGCTTTAACATTGAAATGAATGAGAGTTGAGATAAAAAGTGTTTCAAAGTACTTAGCACACAGGTTACAAGCACAGATGCAGTTCAAAGCAGACATCCCACTGCACACAGCAATTTACATATATACATCTTCCATTAAGCATTGAGTCTGTCCATTTGAGCTGACTAAATCACAGACTAAGTCCTTTTTTAAATGCCATGAATCTGCAGCGCCTGTGAAAGGAATCTGCTTTAATGCTTAAACAGTGTCATAACAAAAGGTCCGGTCCAATAAAGTCCTGGAGGTGTTACGATAAGGCGAGGAACTGCTGAGGCTTGTTAACTAGAAGTCGCAGAGGCTGCTTTGTCACTTATGTCTGGCCTTTGTGGCTTAAAGTGCAGGTGTAGCCAAGGCAGTCTCTTTGTGTGTGTGTGTGTGTGTGTGTGTGTACTGCAGAAAGCCAAGGGGCAAACCCCAGTGGTCATCTTAGCTTTCATTCCAGTGGGGACATATATTCCCCTCATTATTACTGCTTACACAGGAGAATCACCAGATAATCTCATGTAAGGTTCAGAATACAGGTGGGTTTGCACAAACACAAAAAAAATGAAAATGGAGAGGAAGAAAGTGGAAATGCATACTGGTATAAAACCTGAAATGTGGCAACTAGTCAGGGATTAAAGTGTTCATATATATTATATTAGATATCTGGTTAGGGGTTGTTTCATGTTGTCAGACTGTGGAACACATGTATTTTTAACAAATTGACAGGTGGCTAACTGAGACTTGGACATCTAACCTTGGTAATGCGAGTGCCATGCTCTGCCCATTGAGCTTCAGAGGTCTGCTGTTGTACTCATGAAACTTTACACTAGTCCAGTTGTCAACACTGGATTGAGATTAGTTAAACGTTTGAAAATCTGGGAAGTAAAGTTTTACACTGAACAAGGTAGGCAGTCAGATTCAATTCAAAGGCAATAAATGCCGTATGCAGTTTAAATGGACATTTAAAGGAATAGAAAGCATGTGTCTTCAATGTTTTTTAAGCCAAGGATCCCTTAGTTCAAAAAGAGACGGAGCAGGGACTCCCACTGACATATATTGTATAAAACATAGGTTAAATCAAGATCATTCTCGGAATATTTTCGGGTCTTCTCTCGTTTGTGCTTGCCTATAGCTACTAAGTCAGCAGCAGTTGTAGCATGGCATTAGCCTCACCCTCCGCACTTTTTGTCAGGGGTTTCTGAGGTGGACGGTATGCCAGAGTCTCTAGCTTGAAAGGTTACAAAGTGATCCACTGTGGCTCATAAGAATGTCCATACACTCTGAATATTAATACAGCTAACTGGCCAATATGTTTCAGTTGCACACAAATGTTAGCCAACTAGTTCACCTCACCATAATGGGTAAGTGCCGCACAGAGATTTAGAATTAGCTAGCTCACATGATTGCACAAGGATTTCGTGATTTGATTTCTTTGCTAGAAATGTATGTTAATGTGTATTTTCAAACATATTTCATGTTTTAAATTAAGAAAAGAAAAAAATATGATATAAATAATCAAACAATAATTTGGCAGCCCAACCCTCCCGCACTAACTCTAAGCACCCCCCACCTGTTGAAGACCCAGGAAATAAAGGTTTTGTCATGTAGAGATAATTCAGATTTCACCTAGTCCAGACCTTTCTGTCAGAAAACTGAAGTTCACTCATTTCCATTTTCTGTGACAGAACAGATCACTCTCTGGCCTAAAATCTTGATTCCCTGTTTAGAGGGAGGGGGTCTAACTATCAGGGCAATGAGCTGCTTTTTTTCTCTTCACCTTGCCCAATTAAAGCATGCCCCTGTATACTCTTGCTGTTTGATTAGGTCAGAAAGTCAAATGCCCAGTTTCAGGGGTCATGCACCCGTTTGTGCCTGTGAGTCCAAAAAGAGTTACCTCTTCACCTGGTAACCTTTTGCTCCCTCTTTCTCTGTTTGTCTCTCACACTTTATAATTCTCAATTTCTGTCTCTCTGCTTCAGGTTCAGTCAGTCCCATGTTTGTGAGGTTACCATGTGGAGGCATAGGGGTAAGTAAATTATTTTTTGTTCATAAAGTCATGCTTGAGTCATTTTACAAATATTCACTTAAGTAATTAAGTATTGGTGATTTGTGTGTCTGATATGACTTGGAAATTGCCAGTGTTAGTCATGCTGGTTTATTCAGTGGAAAATTGATGTAATAGGCTGTTAGGTTTTTACAGCATTGCACTAATCTAATCAATACCCAGCTGGCACCGCTCCATCTGACTTTGTAACGAAACAAATAAGCATAGTTTCAGCATCATCAAATAGTAGTATAATTACTGTGTTCCCCTTCGCCCACTCACTGACTGTGTCTCTCTCTCTCTCTCTCTCTTCCCCCTGCCTAAATAATGGTCCCATTTGTTCTTGTTCCACCAAACAAACACACACAAACTTAACACACTCGCACGCACACACACACACAAACGCCCCTCAAGGACCAGAGGCAACAAAAGCTGTTGCTTGCCTTTCCGCCGTGTTTGTAATTATAACCAGATGTTTTCAGCATACGAGCTGTGTGTGTGTGTGTGTGTGTGTGTGTGTGTGTGTGCGCGTGCGCATTGGTATGGTTGGGGGTATGTTTTTGCTTGTGTACATAGCAGTGTGTTTGGGGATGTTTGTTTGCTAAGGCAATGATTTAGATGGTTGCTTAAAGCTGGAAGTGCCGTCTTTTGAAATGGATTTGTTAGAACAGAGTACACCTGTATGTGTGTGCGTGCATGTGTGTGTTGTTGTTGTTGTTGTTGTTGTTGACTTTTTCACAATGTTGAGGATCTCCAAAGCCAGCCACCTACATTCCCCTTTGTTTGCTCTTTCTACATCTCCATCTCTTTTACATGTCATCCATACCTCCCCTCTCTCTCCGTCTCTCGTCCGTCTCCCCCTTCTTCCCTCCCCAGGGCTCACTGCTGTTGTGGTGGGAACAAGAAGAGCCCAAGCTCTCCGCTGCTCTGTTCTGCTCTTTATAATGGCAAATGGGGCTAAATTGTTGTCTTCCTGTCATACACACACATACAAGTCTCTCTCTCACACACACACATTTACAGAGGAAGGGGGCTGAAATTAGGCTGTCAGCCTGTGGGGAACCATCATTCCGTCATACCAGCACGTTCCCGCTCTTTTCTACCTCTGTAACACACAAACACACACACACACTCCTTTCCTTTCACTTTTTCCTGACTAACTTGCGTCCTGCTCCTGGCTTGAGGCAAAACTAACATCAACATGGGAAATAATAAACCACCCAGTCTCCACATGCCTCTTTAAAGCAGCATCTGTTTGTGCTCATTAACCTGACTTGTATACATGATCCAGTTTCCCATTCACTCACTCACTTGGCTCTTCGTTCGCTCGCTCCCTGCTCGATCACTGACTCGGCTACTACACAGCGTCCTCCACTTTCCTCGCTTTCTCTCTCTTCACATTCTGCTCCGTCAGTCACTCATCAACAACGCCCTCTATACGTCCTCACTCCCTCTTTTTAAGTTTTTAGTCTATGGTAAATGCACCAGTTTTATTTCATGACAAAGTCTTTCTTGGCACAACTTAAAAAGAGGCTTTTTCTTCCCCTGTGGATGTTATTATGGAGTCCTCCTCCAGCCTTGATCACTCCTGTCACTGGAGACAAGAGGGAAGTAAAGCCGGCCGGCTGGCTGAGAAACTGTTGAGTTGCTTAACAAACTGACTGGTTGAAGGACTGACTGGGTGTCTGGGGTGAATCCACCAGTCGGGCCTGTGTATCGACTGAGAGGCCATCAGCGTGGATGAAAAGGCCAGCGGTCTGACAGGGCGGGTGACTGGCAGGTTAAGGTTAACATATTCAAAGTAGGAGAGCCCTGGGTTTACATCACAAAGCCTCGCTAGAGCTCTGGCATCGGCCCGCTCTGCACATGTGTGTACAGTTCAAACACATCGACACACAGACCTTCCTTTTCTTCTTTTCCTCTGCCAGCTTCTCCTCTCTCTGTTTATCATGTGCTCCATCTGCCTGCAGTATCTGCCATGCCTGATGGAGGGTGTGTATATTATCCTGTGCACGGCCCTGCTCACAATCAATCACGGACTGTATTGTGGTCCATTTGGCCTGTATGCACGTGTACGTGTGTGTGTGTATGTGGATGTACAGTTGCATTTAGGGCTGAGGGCTGAGCATGCCTCAGCATTAATCAGGCTTGACCACTGAATGGTGGCCCAATGGCTGAACACACACACACACAAACACACACACACACACACACACACACACACACACACACAGACACAGGCACATGCAGTTATACATACAATCAATCCTAAATCTTATTTTCACTCTATGAAATAAATAAATAAATAAATGCAGAATAACTCAACTTTTCTTGCTCTGCTTTAATTTCCTTATTGTTTGTATCCAGACTGAAATTATATTTTTAGGTATTTTTTTTTAATCTGCACCATGCTGTTGTCCAGCACCTTTATATTTGACCTTGTCCAAATCTGTTAGCTGAGACCAGCTGCAGCTGCGTAGCTCACTCCGTGGTTGGTCCGTCACTCAGTCCACAAAAATTTCCCCAACCTTTGGAGGCAAAAGTTTTGCCCTAGGAGGCTGATATTTAGCATGGAGGTCAAGTGTGTAGAGTGTGAGAGAAGGTGGAGCAGTTGGACAGTTGGAGTGGCTCATCGCAAAAAAAGCACATAACTTCCCAATGGACTCACAGACTTGCCAAAAAGTTTGTGAAAAGATTAGTCATGCGCCAAAGGAGAGCTGATTAACTGTTAATGTCGAGTGGGCAAAACGTGAATGCATGTGTGTGTATGGTTGCAAGTATTGTGTTGTTAGTGCTGGTTTGTCCAGAATCTCATATCTGAAATAAACACCAAGTTTAGTTGATATTGATTTTATTCACATATTGATATGTCAACATATGAGCAAACTAATGTTCCCAGACTGACACACCCTTTACCTTTTATTTTTCTACTTAGAAATTTAGCCTCTTAAAGTGGAAATAGATAACATACATTTTTAAAATAAAAGCAAAAGTGAAAGCGAGGGTTATAGGGAACCAATCTAAACGCAGATGGTGTCATTATTGTATCACCATTACATTGTGCAGTCACATTTGTTTCATAATAAGTGAAGGCAAAACAAAAAAGTCTAGTTCCTCTTTAAAACACAGTTCTTACATCCCATAGTGTGCTAAAATAAATATTCAGAGATGATGCTGTCCACTCTGTCTGTATGATTAAGCTTCTAAATATGTGCGAGTGCGTCACAGCTTCTCTCGCTATTGTTTTCTCTCTGTTTCGGCAAAAACATTCCAGCATTCCCTAAATTGCCACCTTCAAAGACTCTCCAACTTTATGTAAAATGACACAAGCTAAATGATTTCGGATGTCCTCACAGTTTTACTGTCACACTGGAGTTATGTAAACCACACATCAAATATCCCTAAATAAATGGAAAGCAGTATAGAGTTGCATATTTCTGCTCCCTTTAAAAAATATGATATAAACATGTGTGTGTTTGCAGGTGGACAGTGACACCATTTGGAACGAGGTCCATTCATCCAGTGCAGCTCGTCTGGCCGTCGGCTCGGTGGTGGAGCTGGTCTTCAAAGTAGCATCGGGAGAACTGAAGGTTAGTTTGGATGCTTTGATGAGTTAAATGTGCAGCAAAGTCGTGGCTGTTTGCTGGGCTTTACTTTTAGTGATTGGAATGACTAATGGATGACATGTATCTGTCGTGTCTGTTTGGCTTTTATATGTGGGTAATTCTGTGTGTGCGTTTAATAACATGAAACAAAGCTCAGATGGACCCCACCAACATGAATCCATGATTAGAACTTTGAAGGGTTTGATTTTAGTTGTCATCTTCCAGTTGAGTTACATTCTAGACAACTGCATGTCCTCACAGACAGACGGAGGCAGAGCAAATGCTGTACTTTTTTGAGAACATTGTTAATGGATTCATCTCAGCTTGTTAACACTGTGAGTGCAGCGTCTCATAGCGCTGCACTATTCATCCACACCTCCAAACACCTCAAGACCAGAGAAACCTCCTGCCAGAACTATCCATCCCAAAGTCTCGTTAGCACCTCCAAGACAGACATCCCCACCCCCGTTATGCTTCGCCCACCAGCCAGCCAGCCTTCCTGTGTCTGTGGCTATGGCTGCTTACTGTTTGAACCCAGCAGGGAGGCCCGGCGCACGGGCACTGCAAATGCCAACAGTCCCCACTAACAGCCCTGTTTTATTGGTATTACACCGCAGCCACCTGCAGAGCAGCCGTCGCATTTAGCGTTAGCTTAGCACCACCTTACCACAGACTAATGACGTTCCTTTTAGAGACAGTAGCACACCATATTTTTGACTATATGTGCTTGCATACAGTACTTTTACTACATGTGGGCATGATTACTTTGAAGAAATGAGGGCCTGGTCTTTCAATATAGTGCACTGTGAGATCGGTAGTATCAGAGCTTTAAAGGAAAGTCAAATGGATCGCACACATAGTAGAAAATATGCTAAACTTAACTAAAACATGAAGAATAAGGACTTACTTCAACTGGGGTTAAAGTTCACAGGATTGACTTGCCCTCAGCTTAACCTGAACTTCACATACAGTACAGGCCAAAAGTTTGGACACACCTTCTCATTCAATGCGTTTTCTTTATTTTCATGACTATTTACATTGTAGATTCTCACTGAAGGCATCAAAACTATGAATGAACACATGTGGAGTTATGTACTTAACAAAAAAAGGTGAAATAACTGAAAACATGTTTTATATTCTAGTTTCTTCAAAATAGCCACCCTTTGCTCTGATTACTGCTTTGCACACTCTTGGCATTCTCTCCATGAGCTTCAAGAGGTAGTCACCTGAAATGGTTTCCACTTCACAGGTGTGCCTTATCAGGGTTAATTAATGGAATTTCTTGCTTTATCAATGGGGTTGGGACCATCAGTTGTGTTGTGCAGAAGTCAGGTTAATACACAGCCGACAGCCCTATTGGACAACTGTTAAAATTCATATTATGGCAAGAACCAATCAGCTAACTAAAGAAAAACGAGTGGCCATCATTACTTTAAGAAATGAAGGTCAGTCAGTCCGGAAAATTGCAAAAACTTTAAATGTGTCCCCAAGTGGAGTCGCAAAAACCATCATGCGCTACAACGAAACTGGCACACATGAGGACCGACCCAGGAAAGGAAGACCAAGAGTCACCTCTGCTTCTGAGGATAAGTTCATCCGAGTCACCAGCCTCAGAAATCGCAAGTTAACAGCAGCTCAGATCAGAGACCAGATGAATGCCACACAGAGTTCTAGCAGCAGACCCATCTCTAGAACAACTGTTAAGAGGAGACTGCGCCAATCAGGCCTTCATGGTCAAATAGCTGCTAGGAAACCACTGCTAAGGAGAGGCAACAAGCAGAAGAAATTTGTTTGGGCCAAGAAACACAAGGAATGGACATTAGACCAGTGGAAATCTGTGCTTTGGTCTGATGAGTCCAAATTTGAGATCTTTGGTTCCAACCGCCGTGTCTTTGTGAGACGCAGAAAAGGTGAACGGATGGATTCCACATGCCTGGTTCCCACTGTGAAGCACGGAGGAGGAGGTGTGATGGTGTGGGGGTGTTTTGCTGGTGACACTGTTGGGGATTTATTCAAAATTGAAGGCACACTGAACCAGCATGGCTACCACAGCATCCTGCAGCGACATGCCATCCGATCCGGTTTGCGTTTAGTTGGACGATCATTTATTTTTCAACAGGACAATGACCCCAAACACACCTCCAGGCTGTGTAAGGGCTATTTGACCAAGAAGGAGAGTGATGGAGTGCTGTGGCAGATGACCTGGCCTCCACAGTCACCGGACCTGAACCCAATCGAGATGGTTTGGGGTGAGCTGGACCGCAGAGTGAAGGCAAAGGGGCCAACAAGTGCTAAACACCTCTGGGAACTCCTTCAAGACTGTTGGAAAACCATTTCAGGTGACTACCTCTTGAAGCTCATGGAGAGAATGCCAAGAGTGTGCAAAGCAGTAATCAGAGCAAAGGGTGGCTATTTTGAAGAAACTAGAATATAAAACATGTTTTCAGTTATTTCACCTTTTTTTGTTAAGTACATAACTCCACATGTGTTCATTCATAGTTTTGATGCCTTCAGTGAGAATCTACAATGTAAATAGTCATGAAAATAAAGAAAACGCATTGAATGAGAAGGTGTGTCCAAACTTTTGGCCTGTACTGTACATGCTCATGTGTACACATACTCGCACATGCGCACACATTCACACACATGCTTAGACACATACGAATAGACCTCTGAGGATCCTTTGCAGCCAAATGACCAAATTCCACCTGCACCAACAACTCTCTGAACTCCACAGCATGCCATAAATCTACTCCACGCATACACTTAAATGTCTGTCTCTCCATCTGTTGCTTTCTAGTTCTCTTTCCATGTCTATTTTAATCCATTGTTATTTTTCCTCAGCGTAGAGCAACAATCCCCCTTCCCCTTGTCTCTCATACACCTATGTACATACTGTAATATGCGGCCTGCTTTAACCGAGCGTCTTCAAACCAGCTGAGGCCGTTGTCTTTACAATAAACTCCCGGCTGGCTGCTAATCCATAGCAGCTGACTCAACATCATTAGTCCAGCTTGCCTCGCTCTACATCAGCCCAAACATCTATCTAATGTCCCCACATAGCAGTGGGAGCCCCCAAAAACAGTTGCTGGGAGTCCCGTAGGTCCCTGCCTTAACAAAGCTCCCCTTAACTGACCCGATGTAAGCATCTGTTTCTGTGTGTGTGTGTGTGTGTGTGTGTGTGTGTGTGTGTGCGCTTATGAATTGTGCTGCCTGTGAGAAACTGTTTTAAATCTTGAACTAAGGCATGAGACATTATTTTGAAGAATAATGGTAACACGCATTGCAGACGTGTCATCATCTGACCTCTCAGTCTCTCAAAGAGAAAGAAAAAGTATCACTAGATTAGAGTGAGCAGCTATAAGGTCAGACAGAACCAGCGTCCGTGTACCAAGATGGTTTACTGTGTGTACAGTAAGTGTGTTAAATATGCTGAATGACTTTTGTTTGCCCTGACAGAATGGTTTTGCTGTAGTTCGACCACCTGGACACCACGCTGAGGAGAGCACGCCTATGTAAGTAAACTAGAAATATGACTTAGAGAAAGATCAGCTCTAACCTCTAATTCTTTTTTTTTAATTCAATTCCTTTTAGAACATACATTTTCCTTACATTTCTTACATTCTTGATGAATTGAAGTCATAGGAGTCCATGTTGAACAACAGCAAAACCATATCAAACATCAGTTTACCAACTCTTGCACAACTCATGCAATATAATCCAAGTCACATTTATCCAGTTGTATGCTCAGCTCTTCCCAAACACATGCATTTTCGCTAAAACATTGCTATTTAAAACACTGCTGCATAAATAGTTTCACGTGTGGACGAGCAGTGTTTTAGATAGTACGTTTTTAGTGAAAACGCATGTGTTTGGGAAGTACTGAGCATATGACCGGATAAATGAGACTTGGATTACACTGCATGAGTTATGTTAGAGTTTGCAAATGATTGTTTATAGTTTAACTGTTAGATGTGGTTGCCAATGACTTCAATTCATCAAGAATTTTCTCAGTTTTTGGATTTTTCGTTCACTGTGGAAGCATGACAAAATGAAGTTTTCTTTCCAAACTCAGTGTAACATGGGTTAAGTAAAAGATATACCCATGATGATTTGGGAGGTGAAGAATTATTTTAAAGCATCCACTGCACATTAGACAGTCAGTGGATGTGTGTTGTTCTCAATGTGAGATTTACAGTATTGCAAACAGTACAGTATTGCTCAAGCTTGTAAATGGGATGTATTTCAGGGAGTTCATAGCACTGTCTTGTTACTGTCCACTTTCAGGGGCTTCTGTTACTTCAACTCAGTCGCCATAGCAGCAAAGCTGCTGCAGCAGAGGCTCAATGTCAGTAAAATCCTTATCGTGGACTGGGTAAGTGACACATACAACATTATGAGTTGCTTCTTACATAAACATCTGTTTAGAGAATGCAAACACAAAGTGTTGTGGTGGCAGTTAAACATCTTATTTGCATAGTGAGTAGTTTTTTTTTCCTCAGAAATGGCTAGGCAGGACATTTTGTAACATAAACCACAATGAAACAAATGAATATGTATATGTGCCCATCAGGCCATTGAGTTCACAACAGTTGAAAACTATAAAGTGCACTATTAGAAGAAGTGCAGCAGCCACGACCTGCATGCTGTACTTGTTATGAGAGGAAGGAAGGGCTCAAAGTATTGGCTATTTGGGTCAGACATGGTCTTTCTTTCGGAAAAAAAAAAAAAAAATGGACGAAGTTATTTCGTAAAAGGTATGACAGAGCCTCTGTCATGTCTAGGAGCACTGCTCCTCAGTGGCGACCCTGGCTGGTCATGGCCATTCCCAAAAGCCTTTGAAGGGCCTTTTCATTTCCTCCCTGTCTGTCACAGGGGGACTTTTAGTGCATCTAGCAAACTCATTGTCATGCCACCCCAGCCAACAGGGACATTTTTAGGATCACTGTATTAAAGCATTCTTGGGATATAGACGATGAGGTCATTTAATTGATGTTGTCTTGTTGGCAAAAGTGAATAACTTTTGAAGTTGAGTGTTTTATTGAATCCTGCTGACCATCCCTTTTTTACATCACACAAGACTGCAGCTGAGATACAGACATGACTGTCTGGCAGTGTTGCCATCTCAAAGTGTCATTCACTTGGTCTTAGTGCAGGTATTGGTAGCTTGTTGAAAAAGCTTCTGTTATGCCTCTGTCAGAATTGAAGGATAATTATACTAAGAATATTTTCATTCACCTACTTAGTTGGAAATTGTCCCACACTCTGGGGAAGATTCACAAAGAGTGGATTGCGGCAGCTGATAGTACCATGAATTGTGCATCACTCGCAACCACTTTCTGCCCCGTCTCAAGGTCCGATTTACAAAAGATGTTACGCTAATGATATTACAGCACCAGTAAAGTTTTGCAGCTGAGTGCAATTTGCCCTTTTCTGCGTCTGATTGCAATTATCCATGTGGCAAAGTATAAATGTTGCCTTTGCGCCAAGAACACAGTTGGCAGAACAATGTCAGAGAGGAAAAGAAGACTGAAATATTCAGACCGCGGGCTACAGGTCCTGACCGACGGGGAGCAGAGACACTCCTCAAAACTTTGAGCAAGAATTTTAAAACATGACGGAGGGAAATCATGAAACCCCCTAGTCTGTAAATGTGCTTCAGTTACCACCAGCTCTCTGAAGATGCTAATAATTTCACTGTATCATTGTGATTTGGACTGTTTTTGCAGTGAGACTAATTTGCATAAAAAGGGGCCAATTTTGTGCCAAGTGTATGAATATTACATAATTTAAATATGTGCAAATAGCTCAGCAGCAGCGAGACGCTATTTGCTTGGCAGCCCAGGTCGGGGTGCGTTACACCCTTTGTTGGTGCTCTTTGAATTACACAGTTTCTTTTGGTCTTATTTGTGCAGCTTTAAGGGCCACAAAAGCTGCAAAAAACCTTTCTGAATTCAACCATCTGTGCAAGATTTTGTCTTAACCAGTCTCTTTTCAATTTTCCTAGGATGTGCACCATGGTAATGGCACCCAGCAGGCCTTCTACGCAGACCCCAGTGTTCTCTACCTGTCAATGCATCGCTACGATGATGGGAACTTCTTTCCTGGCAGTGGAGCACCTGACGAGGTCAGAAGAAACACCAGTCTGTCTCTCTGCCACCTGTTGCCCAAAGTAACCCAGCTGTGTGTGTGTGTGTGTGTGTGTGTGTGTGTATTGTAGGTGGGCAGTGGAGCAGGTTGCGGCTTCAATGTGAACATGGCCTTTACTGGAGGACTGGAACCTCCCATGGGTGATGCAGAGTACCTGGCTGCATTTAGGTAAGATACTGATATCATCTGCTACTATAGAGAGAATTAGAGTTTAAATTTTAGCGAGTTTTATAGTTTGAATTTGATGTTAGTGGCGTCACTGTAGATTTCATTCCTTCGCGATGCTAAATACCTGCCCTCAGAGTGACTTGGAGAGAAGACTCTGCAGTGCATAGTTTGACAAATGACCCATTGGGGCCTGTTGAGTAGGTAGGAAGCTCCTCCTCATGCTTGGCCTGATTTCTATTAGGTCCACTTTCTGGGGCTATTTATAACCTCACACACACACACACACACACACACACACACACACACACACACACACACACAAACATGCACTCATCCTCACACGTGCAAAACATAGACGCACTACAGCCATGGACTCCCCACAGACATGTACATGTCTCATACACGTCTCTGGTTCATACAGAGGATGGTAAGGCACAGGTCTGGATTGGTTCCAGCTCTCTTTGAAGATGAACCCATGATTGCGACCGTGCGTCCATCTGGCCTGAGTCAAACGCATCAAACCGACAGGCCACTGTCTTCTCGCAGCTTTCGGCACGCAAGCCCCCGGAAGCAAACCTTAGCCCGTTAATGCACCCCAGACCCCTGTGTGCTCTCTCTCCCCCTCTCTTTACTTTTTATTGTGTCTTCCCCCTTCATTCTGCTCTTTCTACCCATGTGTGCATATGCACCGATGACAACCACCTAAGATACAGTACGTATATCATACTACAGACATTATTTATAATCCATCACCAAAGCCAGTGCAGTTACCTCACACACAGGTTGGTACATTATTTGTATACTATTTCTTTTGTATGAGTATTGGTCATATAAATTAAACATCATTGACCAGTAACACTAAAATCAGTCTTGTGTAGCTGTGACAGGCTGGTATTGTATGATTTCATGGTTTTATATGGCTGAGAATATATGTTAAAAAATGCACTGTAAGTAAAGATGCCGTTTTTTTAATCCAAAACATTAAATAGATGTCCGCTACAACACTACGACAGTTGGTTACAAATTTTATAGTTACAGATTTACTTTACACATCTTTATGTGCTGTCACTGCAGCTCTGGGGCCACAGAGGCTGCTGTTTGATGCAGTTTAGATTGTAATTCAAATTTAATTTTCTGATTCTTTTACACTTAATGACTATTTTGCAATATTTTATTCACAGTTTACCCCGTATGATATGCTGTAATTACAACAGTGATTGATGGCTGGGGGTGGATAGGCCTGTCTCTCTGCAGAACTTCAGTGTTGTGGATTTGCAGTTTGAACATGTTTACTATTAACCGGTATAAACTTAATCAGATCATTTTTGTACTCCAGCCATTAAGCATTCAATTCCATGAAGTTGTTGGACCTTTAAAACACAGACTAAAAAAAAGAAAAATTCATGTAGCAGAGGTTGAGATATCCTGAAGACTCCGTCCCATGTGGATCACACTACAAAAACACAGGATCCTGCAAGAATTCCCATAATGCAACTCAGTAGCATCTTTCATAAGACTACTGACTCCTAAATCCCCACCTCTTTCAAACACCACACCTCCAGTTTGTAATGCAGACTTTTGGTTAGAAAATCAAGTCTCAAGTCCAAGCTGAGATAACACTGATGACATTGTCAGGGTTCTTTTTTTCAAACTTTGGAAAGCCAGAGCCGCAGAAGATATTACGCAACACTTTTCACAGACTGTGTAATACTCCTTTGATCCAAAAACTTAATTTCGTGTGTAAAATTGGTGGCGTGCCCCTTTAACTTTTAAACAGGCATTGTTGGAGGTGTTTCATCTGTATTTGAGCTGATCAATGTAGTATTAAGTTAATCAATAATGCAGTGCACTCCAGTTAAACCAGCCCACCCTGTAAACATTAAACTGGAACCACTTTGTTAAACAGTAGTTTTAGTGTGTGTATGTTAGTTCAGGGGTGCATGCGTCCATATGAGAACATGCATGTGGAGAGGTGTTTGTGTGTTCTGTTTGTGTAATTGTAGGCTATTAAATTAAAAGATGGAAGAGATCCAAAGATATAAAGTGAAAGCAAATAAGAGTTTGGGTGTGTATCACCTCAGACCCTGGCGCCATTTGTCCCCCGAGGCTTTAGCAGTATTGGACGATTCATAGGCCCCACAGGACGGCAGCAAACTTGTCTCGCAGCTCGTAGATCTACCACACACACGCAAAGTAACACGGTTACAGATACAAGATAGTCATGTGTTTATACAAATGCACATGTTGCACACAAGCTTATAAAAATGCAGAAGGTCCTGGGTTAAACTTTACATGAGGGTGCATGCATATGCACAAAAACACAAAGTAATAGATAAACAAATGCTCCCACATGCAGCTTTGACATAAATGTGCTTACACATTTACAATCACATGCAGACGGGACACATGTGCACGGACACCTGATACACAGCCTCTCTCTCTCTTTCAGTCTCATTGTTTATCTGTGTGTTGTGGTCCTCTCCTTCCTCCCTATCCGTCTTCGGGAGGGGATGCGTGCCTCGCGGCCGGCACCTTCCCATTCCTCCGCTGGCCTGTGCCACGTTGCATTTGCAGGGGATCAAGTCTGAGCCTCCAGAAAGCACAGAGAAAAAAGATAAGAAAATTGGCCCTAATGAAAACCAGAAGCACCGTCTCTCTCTCTCTCTCTCTCTCTCTCTCTCTCTCTCTCTCTCTCTCTCTCTCTCTCTCTCTCTCTTCCTCCCTCCCTCTCTCCTCATCCTCCTCCTTTCACTCCCTCTTCTGCCATGAACTTGGAAAGACGAGAGAGGGGGAGAATTAAACTTAATTCAAACCAGCTCTCCGCAGTGCCAGATGACAAGGCTTTGATGTGTAAGTGTGCGTGTGTGAGTTTTTCGCTCTCTTATTCTCTCTCTCCTCTCCCGCTCTCCTCTGCTTTTTTTTTTTTTTGCTTTTTTTTTTATGAACGGAGGAGGAAAGCCTTGAAGCTCTGCAGTTTAACCTTTTGTTGGCTGGTTTGATGAGCACTGCTCCCTCTAAAGGACAGGGTCTAAACTCTTCTAAAATGGCCCTCACCTGGCATGACATTCAATCTCTCCAATAGTACGAACACAGGCTTACTGGCCTTTTAATGCTTTACATCATTAAAACCTTGGATTTATCTGCTCATGCCAATTATCTCTGTTAAATACTGGCAGATTGTTTCACTGAAAAACTTGCTCTCACGCCTTTGCATAACGGAAACATGACCTCAGATGTGTTTACACTCTTTTTATTGAAGTAATAACATATCTGTTTGGCAGAAATGGAAATGTGTTTTTAGAATATTACACAGTTTATTCTACTGTAGTGTAACAAAATAAAACAGAGAAATTGACACTTACCTAAAATTTGTGTAGAAATATTAAATGCCTTATCTACAGCTTGTGGTCCACCACCAAGGCCACATTTCAGCCCTTTACCCTCCATGTTAGAAACACAGAGTGCATTGGATTAGAAGGTATAATCAAGATGTGGAAAAGGATAAATTAGGGAGTAGAGTAATTACACAAAGATGAGTAGTCTCTAGAGAGGAAGTTTTCCTTGGCTCAAAAGAATCACCACCACGCCAAGACCTACTGCTGTATTAACCTGTGTGAGCACATTTGTGTGCAGTTGAAATCATGTTGGATGACAATTGCCAAAAACTGAATGCGCTCATCAGGAATAATTAGTCAGAGCAGAGGAAATGGGAAAAAAAGGCCCTTTGTGAGGTTTAGTTTTGTGAAGTTAGTAGTCTATAGAATATAGTCAATGTTAGACAGGGACCCAATGTGGTCATTTTCAGATTCATTCTTGTAGTCAAGTTTTTTCTAGATAATGTTTATGTGCTTTAATAATCAAAAAACACTTTTTCCCTCATACTGTCTGTCCTGGACCACCTGTATTTACCCTCTGTCTGAAATGCTCCATTTAGCGGCTGTTTCTTTAAGCCCACCTCGAAAAAAAGCCCAGTCTGCTCTGATTGGCTAGCGTTTCAGATTCTTCTGTATCTCTGCGTCTCTTCACCGCCAAAGAATGATTGTAATCCTTTCTACTGTGAAAAACACCAATAAAAACTTCTTGACACAAGCGGACATGTTCCAGTAGGAGAATGATCCGAAATAAGAGAGGAATTCACAAAATCGGCAACCAAGTTTACGTGTTACCCTCGTGTTAGCATGTAGCTTCCTTAGTGTGCCTGGAGCAGATGCAAATAGGAAAATTTCGGCATGCTGTGACTGTAGCCAAAGTAGAAAAAAACTATTGGAAACAGAGTTTATAGAGCAGTAGAAGACCTGAGGCTTTGCTCCATCGTTTTGATGTCGGTGGGGTTTTTGATTAGAATCCTGAAATATGACCTGTCATTAAGATGAGCTTAAGAGACTTTCACATTTTGTTCTACAAGCCAAAATATGTCATTAAATACCCCACACATAAATTTTGACATCCAGAGTCCTAAAAAAGATGATGATGATGATGTTGATGACATCAGAATGTCATCATGCCAAACACTACTTTACAGTCTTGTTATGGTGGCAGTGGCTTTTTGTTGAGGGAACCAGGGCGATGCTAACTTCCACGTTGGCCTCCAAAAAACTGACTCTGTTACTTCTACATACATGAACATCAATTTGAAACTTTGGCCTAGTTTAATAAACATCATTCATTATCAGTAGATGCACCACACACAAGATGGCTGAATTGCTTCTTCTTTTAATTTAATCTTCATTTGAAGAAGGCGTTTTTTGTAATGTTTTAAATGAAGATTAAATTAAAAGAAGAAGCAAGTCAGCCCTCTTGTGTGTGGTGTATCTGCTTATTTACTACCAATCTCATGTTTCCTGCCAACACCTGCAGCAAGTCATAAGGACTGACAGTGCACTGCAAGGGACATGTGCTTTTGAATGAGGTCTCCTTTAAAAGGGCGTGATGTCAAAGAGAAACTTGTTATATGTACACAGAGGCAGTGAGAATGATATTTCACGTGTGTGTGTGTTTACCACACAGATTCAAGTCATATGAGTCTCATCTTAATTATTGTCTGTCATCATTGTTGATGTATAATTTGGAAATCCTTCAGCAGAAGTTTCAAAGTCTGAGAAAATAGCCCTGATGATGTCAGGCTTGAGAAGATGAAAAGTGCAGGATCCAGTATTTTTGGAGCTTGACCCCTGCAGCATTTATTTTGACTAACTCTTTCTTTAATCTGTTGATTCCCCCAACTTTATGAATGGGAGAACTGAGGTGCTGGAGTTTAATAACCACACAACATTCCCACACACTCTCTCACGCACATGAACACAGGCCCAACATTCCTCAGCTGATACTTTGACACATGCACCTGTTGCTAGGTAAACCAAACAATACTAAACAAAAGTTTACACTAAATGCTTACCCAAGTTATTCCACTCACAGTAAGATCTATTTGGCAGTTGTTTAGATCACAACTTCTTTACTCAGGATGCCCCGTAGCTTACAGCTTAGTCGTAAACTCTCCCCTCCCTTAATTAACCGAGAGGCTTTTTCATCTCCACATACGTAGCCTCTGATTCACACACAATTAGTCTTCCCGAAAACCGCTGGTTTCCCTTTAATGCCAGTCAGCTAATTAATTACTGTGGGTTTTTATTTCGTTAAATGTCAGGATATTATTCCAGGGGGTTGGGGGATGGAACTGATGACACCAGCAGTTTTCATCCTCGTGACCAGAACTGTCTCTGTCTGGGCTCAAGGTTGGAGGAGGGAAAGGGGAGCCCTCACTGGTTTAAGTATCCTTGGCGGTCAAGGCTTTCCCCTGCACTGTGTGTCAGCCCACATGCACGTCTGTGGTCAACCCCCTTTAGTGTGGGGTCTTTTATGGCCCAAATGTTAATGGGCCAAGGCCGTGGGTGTCTGTAAGTCTGTGATTGGGCGGAGAAAGAGGGAGCAAACCTGTAACACGTGATAGAATATAAAACTGGAGCTGAAAAATTTTAACTTTCCTGAGGAGAGTGGTTGTTCATGTCACATAATTGTTTGGTTTACCTTTTTAGACACATTTGCACTTGCCGTAATGCTGACATAATTTTCATCTCTTTTCATTCATGCTCTTACTCACTCAGTCTTGGTCCATGTTTTCTTTCTAGACTCCTCCCTCACAGGTTTCCTAGGGCCTTGCCCTCTTTCATTTTCTTGCTCTCTGTATCTTTATCTCTCTCATTCAAACTTTTTTCCCAATCCTATTCCTTCATCTTCTTTACATGACGTTTTCCTCTGAAATATTGCCAGAAGGCACGCACACAGAGTGACGCACGCACTCCGTGTATCCTTTCTGTCTGGAACTACCAAAAAGCTCCTAATACCACCTCCCGCCTCTCCCTCAGACAGCTGTGTGTATGTATGGGTGTTGTGTTGTGGTGGGGGGTGTGGTGTGCGCAGTTGAGGGCTGTAATTTGGTGGTGAACAAGGGCTGGAAAAAACGGTGGCCTCCGGAGTTCAGGGCACGCTGCTCGCCCACAGCCGGCAAACCAGCAACGTGTTCCTGAGGTTGGCAAAGTACAGAGGACCTACGACGGAACCCTGTGGTACTCCGTCACTCGCAGACCTCACCAAAACACTGCTTGCCCAGATATCCCAGACCCCCCCAAAAAACATTCCTGTGTAGACTGAGCAAATCCAAGAGAACCACTTGTTTTGCCATCTGGGTAGTCTATAACTATTTATGCACGAAGTGAAACATCGTAAATCATAAACGAGATTACTGAGACACATTTTACTTTTATACAAAGTTGACTAAGCCTCCAGTGTGCCTACTAGTTTAGTGATGTGTCATTTTTAGTGATTCCTAATTTAGAGATACCCTTATAGATGTCCTCCCCAGATACAGAAAACCAAACTTAAACTTATATAATCAGCAGTTTAATTTTTTATTTTTTATTTAAGCAATGCATACCAATTTATAGTTTAATTAATTTCTTTAATTTAAAAAAAGTTGTGTCCATCTCCCTAAAAAACTTAATTCAAGCTCATGAATTCAAACCTTACTCAAATCTTATGTGATCTAATCTTTGCAAAACATGTATTCTCTGATGGGTTTTTTTTTTTTCTAACAGGGTCATCATATAAACCGGACTGGATTTTCCAGCCACAGCTTCCACTGAATCATTACACAGTACCCTACTGTTGATTGGATTTATGCGTATGACACATTGCACACAAGCACTCCCTCCCTGCCAGCTGTGTCAGAGGAAGATTGTACACAAACAGCCCTCACTGACCACACCCATCCAGTGTTAGAATTACCCTGCACGCTCAACGCAAATACACACACATGCAATTATATCTGTCCTTCCGTTTCTCCTTTTTACTTAAGGATGTTGCAGGGTATTGCTGCCTCCAGATTTCCAAACTCTCCACTTCAAAAAGTGTACGCTGTAATTTTCTCTGCCACACACATACGGTGCATACAAACTCATTAGGTGGATGTTTGCTTTGACAACCATGAAAGGGAAAGAAAAGCCATAGAAGAATTAAAAAATACAGTGACTGATATACAGCAATAATGACATGTAGCATCTCCACCTGATTACACCGTATACTACAATCATTATCAAGACAGTAAGCACCAAAGGCATATCTCCATATATATATTTTAATGGTAGTTCTCTCAAACTCCAGTAGTTAGCCACCAGAGGTGACAGAGTTCATTTAGCTTGCCTGCAGCAAGTCAGTCATTCTTCTTATTTTACAGTTTTTTGATTAGTTGACCCAAAAGAGACATGGTGTAAAATATTTTATTAGGTAAATGTAGCTTCATCAGAGTATGAGACTTTGGTTGATATGCCACAGTTTGGTCTTTCTTTATACAGCTGTCCCGTATGCTCCATTTTTAGTCCAGTGTACGTCTTGAATCTCTGTATGTTTAGCTGTTAATTTCATATGGTTTGATACAGTCATATATAATGGAGATATATAAAACTGTTTATATTTGAACAATTAATCCTGAAAATCTGGCTCATCAGTCTCTGTGGTTTTTGATTGTACTTCTGAGTGGTTGAGCAGCAATTTCTTATCTTGGAATATACTATGTTGAATGTATTTTGGAGCAGTTTATGTTTGGTTGTAGCCCAGTCATCCTGTCATGTAGCCAGCCTATTGAATATATATTTTACACTTACAGCTGCAAGCATATTTGTTCATGAAATGCAGAATGACTTTTTGATGAGCCTGCTTTAGACCGCTGTGACTCAGAAAGGGCCAGTTGGAAGAGAGACTAACCCTCAGCCTGCAGGACAGACTTTAACCTCACTTATCATCAAGATTTCCATGCTGTTGGTGTTTGTGAGACACTGATAATTTAAACGACCTCTTCCTTGTAGCGAAAAAAAACATGCACTTGTTTTCATACAGTGTTCTATATTAAGTAAAGCCACAACTGGTCAGAGATAGGAATCTTATATGACTTGTGAAAATTTACCCGCCTCTCTCATGCAGTCTCCACTATAAATATGTTATTTTGTTGACGCTGTTTTTTCCTAGGACGGTGGTTATGCCTATTGCCAATGAGTTTGCCCCAGACATGGTTCTGGTATCTTCAGGCTTTGATGCGGTAGACGGACATGCTCCACCCCTGGGAGGATACAAACTGACAGCCAAATGTAAGTGCTGACCACAGTTACCCAGTTAATCATTCTTGGTTTTCTAAGCCATAGATAAAAATTCTCTAAAGGACTTCTAGTAATACATACACATAATTTTAATGCCCTTCACTGTCTCACTCATGTCGTTCATATTTTCTTTCTGTGCAACACAGCGCAATATTTGATGGCAGCAAAGACTGACAGGCGCACACTCAGGCACACAAACACATGCTTTTGTGTTTATTCTGTATGTCTAACTTGTGTATTCAGATCAAGACCTTGGCGTGCCAGCAAAGAGCTTTTCTAAAACCATCCCGCAGATCTCAAATAAGAACAGGGGTCTTGGTTGTTAAGGGGTGATATGGGTGGTTAGAGAGGATTGCAGGAAGGGGGATATGGGTAGAATTTAGGGGAGAAGAAAGTATGGCTGAATGCATATATTAAAACTCCCCTCCTCCTGAGAGAAAAAGATCAAAGACTGCGACCAAGCCTAAACGCAAAGCTGCATTTATTAAAATTAAACCTGGATCGTATTATGGCTTGTTTTTTGGCCCCCAGTAAATCCACAGTGCGCTCTCTTTCTCTCTTCCTCTCTCTGATGCAGTCACCCTTTTTCTCATTCAGGCTCAAACCCCATTTTTTCTCTCTTTTTTCTTTGATCGATATCCAAAAAGGAAGTTAGAGCTTGAACAGTGCTCCCCCATCTCATTCTTTTCTCCTGCTCCTTCTCCCTCCCTCTCTGTCTCTGCCATCTCTTTGCTGTCATTTCCTGTGTGTCCAGGCTTTGGCTACCTGACCAGGCAACTGATGGCTCTGGCAGGCGGTCGGTTGGTGCTTGCCCTGGAGGGGGGTCATGACCTCACAGCCATATGCGATGCCTCCGAAGCCTGCGTCTCTGCTCTGCTTGGCAATGAGGTAAGATGAGAGCCAAGAAGAGGAGGGATAAATTACCAGGTTATCAAAATAACCTGTAGGAAGGCACTAAGATCCGACAAATACATTGGGAATTTTGGAGTAAATCTATGGCTGGTGTGAGATTAAATGGGGGCTGAGGTTTACAATTGGAGCTTCAATCACATACCACAAATACCTCAATAGAAAGTATGACTTGGTTAGTTCCTGCTGAAAAAATGGCATATTACTTATTTTGGATTTTTTTCCTGAGACTGTGAATTCTCTTTATTGTACAAGCTTCAGATTAATGCCAGCCATACAGTATGTAGTTCAGCATTTATTAATGCATCAATGAGCTTTATTAACAGCCACATTAGCTTTAATGTACAATTGCATTGAAGTGAACATGCAGAACTTAAAAGTACAGTTTTATTTATCAGTCTCGATTGTTTTGGTGTTGTCGAGTGTTGGAGACATAAGCTGTAGAGATATCTGCCTCGTTTTGAAAATACATTTGAAAAACTAAACAGCAACGTCTCTTTCCAGAAATCATGACACGTGATGCTAGGTGAGCTAGCAGCAGATGCACACATCCTTCTGTGCGGTTCCTTCTCCTGAGCTAGCTTATTACAGGTCAGCAAGGAGGACTTCATTAATGTTAACATCTTGCGCTGTCATGAGCATGAGACTCTTGTCCATGAGTAGATGCACACTTCCTTTTGCACAGTGATATGGTTGGCAGGTGTAGTTCAGTAGAAAATAAACAGTTCTTACATGAAGCTGCTCACAGCAAGGTCCGTGGATTATCTTGAGTGACCTGGTCGTAGCTTCTGGAAAGAGATATTGCTGTTGAGTTAATTAAGTATATTTTTTGCAATTTTAGCACCACAAGCTGAGTGCCATTTAGTTCCATTTTATTAAAAAGAAAGCAGACATCTCTACTGATATCGCCAACACTTGCAACTCAAACTAAAGCAATCTAGATAAATAAAAAACACTACAGGTAAAAGGAAAAATATGTAATTCTTATTTTGAGTTGAACTGTCTCTTTAAGCAGATGAAGAGCATCTGGTTCATTTGTGTTCTCAGCGTGAAATTTTCAGAATTCAGTTGCACTCAGCTTGCCTCTAATTTTTATTCCTGGCTACATTTCCGGAAACGAGTAATTTTCTCTGAGTTTGAAGTCAACATGCTACAAATAAATGAGCATAAAATACTAATAACAGATATTTTCCCATTCCTTCCTAAGCTAGAAAACGGCACCTTCTGCTTTGAATATTTACATCTCAGGCAACTTTGAGATTTTGTTCCCTCTGACTGGATGACTCACATGAATGCTAAGTGAAGTTTTTTGGTGACAGAGGATGGCAACAAGAATTACCTTAACCACCAAACACAATAAAGGTGCAGGATAAAGGTTAGAAATACAGGACAGACTTGCTTGTAGAGAAATCTCTGACAATAGCTCTGTTATCTGAGCCAAAACCATCTCCTCTCCATCTTACGCCCTCTCTCAAACACTCAGAGTGGAAGTCAACACCACACACACACACACACACACACACATACACGCTACACACATACAGACACACGCACAAACACGTCAGTGTGAGAGGATTTCCAGGCAGAAGGTTAATTGTGGGAGTGTGTAGGATGGGCCGTGGAACTGAACAAACATCACCGCTCTGTGATTCATGGCGCACAACAGAATAGCAACTCCTCTAAGCCGCCCACTCTTTACTTCCAACTAATGGAGAGGCTGGAGTGCTTTTTTGGACGAGCTGCTCAGTCTCATTTTCTCCTCCCAGATTATGTGTCCAAGATATCTCAGTGCTTTTATTTTTAAAGGACTACTGAATTGTGGCAGAGAATGGAGATTACGGAGCTTTCGGGGAAGAGAAGAGGATGTTACTGTTCATTTGTTTGTTTAGAAGAATCCATGCACACCGAGTACAAGCATACTTGTGTCTCAAGAGTCCACTAGTAATCATTTGCTGTATTGTTCAGGAACCATTTTATGTCTGACCACTAATGAACAGGACAAAAATGCACATTTGCTGTTAGGCGTACAGCCAGAGGGGAGTGAGGTGGCTGTTTGCTATCTTGCTGAGTTATTTTTCTTATTATCTGAAACTGTTTGTAGTGTGTCGTGCCATCTTACAGTGGCTTGAGTGGATGGATCTTTCTATGTCCCAAGTGTGTTTTGAATGCTTTTACAACTGTAGTCAGAGCTGTCTACTTGTGATCATACAGGATGTGTTGTGTCTCAGAGAAGTCACAAAGTCAGTGAGGTGTTTTCAATTCAGTGAAGTTCAATTCAAGCCAATTCAGAATGGATGGTAGATCCAAATTTTGCAGACATGTTTGAGCAGTGCACAGACACCTTGAAGGTAATTTTCAAATTCACTCCTTAAATAACGATAAAGTAAAGAGAGGGCCAGAGATTCACACAGGTGCTTGGCCATACAGGGGCTCTGCATGTTTAAACAAGAACCTTAAACTGAATCCTAAAACTAAAGGGAAGCCAGTGCAAAGAAGATAAGATGGATGTGATGTGTGTCGTCCTGCTTGTCCCAGTCAACAGCCTTGCAGCAGCATTCTGCATTTGGAGACAGTCCAGTAGCCCAGCCGGGATGATGCAAAAGTAAGAACCATACATCAGGAGTATGTATCTAGACAGACACTCTTACATTTACTTCATTTATTTTGAAAAACTGACCACTCTCAAGTATTGCTGCAGGCCTGGCCAAGAGCACACCCTGAGTGTTGGTTGCACTGGAATGGTTGGTGTACCTGCTAAAGCCATTATCAAATGCCCATTGAGACATTCAGAAAAGTTATACTGATGTATAGGTCTACACTTCTCATTAGGTGTATAAAGTACCTTACAGAGCATGAATAGAATACAGTGGTTGCCAAATGTCTTAGAAGAGTGAAAGACTGTTTTTTTTGCCATTGTCTTTATTTTAGTATGGACTAACATCAGTGCTGGTAGAGGTCATGCTACATGAATTCAGAAGCAAGCATTTACACCCAAGTTGTATAGATAGAATATAACAGTTGGTGTGTTCAGTTGAATTTATCCAGTGGACAAACACAATCATATTTTAGTCTGAATTTCAAAACAGCTCAAACCTGTTTGAGAAAAAAGTTATCAGTTATATATGTCTTTAAATGTTTAGCTTTGAATCTGTATCTGCCTTGTTTAAGGTGGTATCTCTGAATTCCTAGGCCTCTTGTTCCAGCCCTGCAGACAGCTCGAGCTATAAATGAGTTCTTGGAATCGTAAAAAAAACGCATGGCGTTGTTCCATGTGGATCTTGGAGTTGAAGCAAAACAAACAGAACAATAACACAAGATCACATTAATAAAATTTGGTCACTGCAACCAACCAGTCCACCGTCATGTGGAACATGAAGACATTGACCAACACAGACAGATTACCCATGAAGGAGCTTTTACAATGACAGTGGACAAACTGGGGTTTAGGTAAAGCACTGTGGAACATGCGGCAGTGTTTTTAATCCTTGAATATTTCTCCTCAAGAGGAAAGCACTGATACGTGCCAAACCTGTCAAAGAAAACTAACGGCTCTGCTGGAGCAAGGTTTTGCATAAGACGGGAAATGCACAGACTGGAGACTTAATCTAATAACTGTGTTTACCTGCACTGTGCCCACCAATGACTCAAAGTTACATGGAGTAACACTGCCATTACAGCTGGTAAGGATTCAGGAATTCAAGGACACTTCAACAGGGCGGATGCTTTTAGCTGTCACGGAGGTTTGTACTCAGGACTTCCAGTTTGAAGGACGCTCTCGTTACTCACAGCACCGCCCTGCTGCAAAAATAATGAATTGGATCAGGGGGTATGCTTCTTGGGTTTCAGCAGCCTGCAGAGCACCGGCCTCGGCAGGGGTTTGGAGGAGGTCACTGGATGGGTGCCATAGGGAGCTGAAAATTTGAAAATAGGCAGGAGGCAGGGAGCGTCAATTGCCTCAGCCCTGCAGGACACCCCTTTCACCCGAGCACCCGGGGCCCCCTCACTGGTACACATCTGAAAATGGTTACCCTCACACCTCTTCCAGCAGGGTCAGCCTGGGCCTAGGGATCACATAATAAAGGGAAATGGAGTCTTCATTTGAAGTAGGAAGGGATGAAACTATTGTTATAAAGCAGCCGCACAGAGAACAGCACCTATGCAAGTCTCCCAAGTCTGGGAAGGTATGGAAGTCTTTAATTACATGCAGGCCATTTAAAAACTATACTACTAATATTATCATTGGTTCCTGAATTCCTGAATCCAGAATTACAAACCATAGTCTCTAGCCAACCTCTGGGGGAAAAAAAATAATTAAACCCATTCAGTAAACAAGTTGCAACTATGGGGTTTCCGTTTTTACTCTGGGAGACATTAAATAGGAACACTGACAGCTATCATGACAAAAGCCTTAGAGTTGTACAGCATGCATCATTAGCAGAAGATGTCTTTGATGAAGTGATGAACAACACAAATGTCGATGTTGTTGACTTTAAGTACAGATGTAAAGTTCTCGTGACTTGCACCGGATGGCTTTTTGGCAGCAAGTGATGTCAGCTGTTTGTACAAAGGCAGATCATTGAGTTGTGTGGAGCTTTGATAACTGATAGCAAAGAAAAAAAGAGTGGCTAAAATGTCCCTGATCAGATCAAAATGGCAGGAAGCAAGTGTTTTTATCAGAATCTCAGCGAAGGTCTCTGTAATGGAGTTGGAATGTAGCTGGAAAACGTCAGCGAGGGATTGAGCTGGAGGGAGATTAAAGGCCTGCTGTTTTGTTTTTGTTTTTTTCTTTTTGCTGACAAAGTCCGGCAATGGCCTCAGATGGCACATGAAATCAGAATATGAAACAGAGGACTCATTTAATCTAAGGTCTAAGTGGGTGCTGTAGCCTCACCAACCAGGTTGGGCAACAGGGCATATGTGGACAAGAAGTGGCCAGCAGTTGAGTGAATTTTGGACATGTTTAAATGTGTCCACTGAGTGGGTTATTTCTAGAGGATATATTTTAGTTTTTGCGTGTGTGTGTGTTGGCTGACTGTGAATGGAGCGAATGAGTAGGCTCAGGCATGGGACCACAGCTGGATTAGCTGGTCAGCTGGGCTTTTGTTTATAAAGCTTCAAACTGCCTGAGGGTTTGTATTGTCTGAAAGCGTCCAGAACGCAAGACGTCACCATAACTGTAGCATATACTGTAGCTTAAAGGGACAGTTCAAAGTCAAAAATAGGCTACATATTTTTCCTCTTACCTGTATTGCTATTTACCGGTCTAGATTGTTTTGTTGTGAGTGTTGAAATATCAGCTGTAAATATGTATGGCCTCTCGTCCATGAGTAGATGTACGCTTCCTTCTGTATGGTGATGCGGTTGGCGGGTGTAGTTCAGTAGAAAGAATATAGTTTCTACATGAAACTGCTCACAGCAAGGTCTGTGGATTATCTTGAGTAACCGGGTCATAGTTTCTGGAAGGAGACATTGCTGGTGAGTTTATTAAATGTATTTATTTGGTGCTTTGAGAACCACAAGCTGAGTGCCATCTAGTTCCATTATAGTCAGAGGAAATCAGACATCTCTGTGGGTGATATCTCCAACACTTGGCAACTCACATCAAAACAATCAAGACTGATAAACAGAACTCCAGGTAAAAGGAAAAATATATATTTTTCATTTTTGGGAGAACTGTCCCTTTAAATCATAAAATAGTCGAAGTAGATGGGTTTGAAAATTAATTAAAAATGTGCATAATGTCGCAAAGCCTGCAGACTGTATTTTAAATCAAATCAAGGGCAATAGGAACAGTTACGAAATATATATAATTGTACTTGATTTATAATTACTGCCTTTGCTGTGGGGCAGTCTAAAAAAGCAGATTTTGGCAGCCTTCACACTGGTGCCAAAACATCCTAAAGGTCTTCTTTACATCCTCTCCACTTCCTGTGTAGCTTGTACTTCCAGTGTTTTACTGCTTGCTAGTGTGAGAAATATATCTGTGCTTTTATTGGCAGGTTAAGACAAGCTTTGCAATAATGAGCGTTAGGTTTCCTTTGAAAGCAGCTCAAATTAGCTGGGAAAGAGAGGGATGAAAATTGCTAAATGGACTTTACAGGCTCTTTTATTCACCCCCACCACTGCAGTGCGTAATCGTGAAGTCTTTTTAGTTAAATAGCTCATGAATGATGCATTGGCAACTACACTAGTCAACTCTGAACTCGGGACTAATTGATGATTGCTCGCAAACAGATGTTGGCCCAATTTGAACCACGGTTGTTAGTAATTATTTGATAAACAACAGGCTAATATGCTAATTGTTACCAGCTGTCAATGAGGTTACTTGGTGTGTTTACACTCCAGTTACAGTAAGACGCTCGACTTCACCTGTCCCCCCAAGGGCCTGACTATTCACCACCACCCCCCGACTACAAGGCAAACCTACACCCCTTTCCGAAAAGGTCGCCTGCTTTGCACAATACACATCATTACCTTGTTCAGTTAGCATAACATAATCAACCGGTTTTAGTGACTGCCAACATATGCACATGGACACAACAGTAAACAATGGATGCCTTGTGCACATTTCTTTTGCTGAACAAGTGGATTTCCTCCTCTTCTTACTGTTTTGGTTTCAGCCTCCCTCAGGAATGTTTTTACCGGGGCACATTCCTCATTCTCAGCTCATGGCTTTCCATGGTGTCTCAGTTTTGTTGGCCAGGACCTGGTGCGTTTGGATGGCTGTGTCACACAGAGAAATAGGCTTCCCCAGAAATCAGTCAACACAGTGGTAGAAAAGCATCTTGAAAGGACATTTCTCTCGCAAAGACTGCAGCACATCTGATGGTATGAAGATGCAGAAGTCCAGTCACAGCCAGGACTTCAAACTCAAATAAACAGAAATGTCGCTATGGATGATGTGGCAGACAAATGTGTGCTTGTATATAGTGCACATGCGTGTCTCTGTGTGTGCATGTGTGTGTTTGCTAAACCTGCCAGGTGGGGGCCCCTGGAGTACCCTGACAAGAACCATTAAAGTTTATAAGCGTGAGGCCCAGCTGTCAATCAAGCTGACAGGCTGCCCCTGTCCAACCCTGCTCTGAAGTAAACCCCACGGAACCCCAGAGAACCCCTGACCCTGCTCTGACAGGGAGCTGCGTTAGTACGGGCTGGGCAGGGCTGAGCTGGGACTGGCTAGGGTTATGGTGAAAAATTGGCAGCTGTAGTGTGAAGGATTGAGAAGTTTTGACTGAAAGATTGATGGTTTAAGTCCCCAGAGTGGCTGGGAAGTTTTGGGATGGGAGTGGTGAATAAGCACCACTGTCACTCTCTTAGCCACATTCAAGGTAATCTGGTGGGGCTGAACCTCGAAGTTCTCTAGGAGACAATCTCCATAGCTGGGAGCTCTGGGCAGCTCCCAGGTGTGTTTGAGTGGAGCTCTTTGATCAGGTATTGGACCAAAAATAGCCTTGCGTTAAAAAAAACTCAAGGGGCTTTGTTGGTGTGGGTGTGTTGCTTCATGATCTACATTACACCATTCAATTTAGAAAGTAATCTACTAGGAGTGTGCTCTTGCAGGTATACTTGCTCAGCATCTTTTTGGCATATTTTGCTGAACTTTTTTTTGCTAGATGCCTCTGCGCTATTGTCAGTCTGAACACTTATGATCAGAGCTGAAATGACATGTTTGCTTCAAGTGGTTTACAGAAAATGGTGATCATACCATACAAAGCAAGTGCTTTGTCATAAGATATCAAACTAACTGCTTAAGGCAATAGAAACAGACTAATGGCTACCAGATAGGTGTCTTTTGAGCACCACTGTTTTTGGAAAGAGCGCTCTGGGAATAAGTCCTAAAACATGAAAATGAGTTTGCATTTTAGCACTCCTGGTTCCCTTGTCTCAGAGTCAGTAGGTTTTTGTTTGAATGCCTGATATAAGGTCTGTAGTTAACACAAGCTGAAGAGACTTTCACGTTTTGTTCTATGACATAAGATACATCGTTAAACAACCCACTCACAGATTTTTATAGTTTTCATGTGTCTTGAAAAAGGCGGATGCTAACAAGTGGCTAAATGAGACTACAGAATGTCATCATGCAGAACACGGCTTTACAGTCTTGTTATGGTGGTATTGTCAAGTCATGCGACCATAGTGTAGTTTGTTGATGGCCCAACGTTAGCTTTTTACATCTGGCGATTGCATTTATGCTTCAAAAGTCATAAAAGGGGTGTTTATCCATGAATATTGTCTTGCTGAACAAAACGTGTAAGTATCATAAATGTTTGTTTACCACAGAGCTTATTTTCTAATCCAAATAATCCAAAAACCAATGGAAAAATCCCATTGGCTTTTTAACAAGGGAACCAGGACGTCAGCCTATAGAACAATGTCATCGCTGGAGCACTCTATAGCATATTACAGGAGGTTATCTGACATGTCTTGCTGTGGTAAACAGACCACACCAAGATGTGTCTCACTGGATTAATGTAATGTTTGGCTAACAACAACAATCACTTTCAAACAGACAACTGATTAAATTGTGGAGATACAGTATGTGGAATAGGCAGACTTGTTTATTTCTGTGTTTCTGTTGTCATTCTCAGCCGTAACTGTATTGTTTGAAGATACATAGTTAACACTGTGGTACAACCTTTCCAATGTTTTTGCTGTGACTACTGTTTTGAGTCTTGTAGCCACCTAAAAAAAGCAATATCAGTTTAAGTGTATGCTATATTTGGAATATTTTATCCACTTCACTTTACACACCAACCATTGGAGGCAGCAGTAGACCAGCAACTCCAGTTTTCAGTAAAATTACTGTTTTCGTCAATGGAGTCTTGTTGGTTTGAGATAACAGTTTCAGTTCCCCATCGGAAAAGGGCTATCTGATGGCAAGATAAAGCTGTGAAAATATTCTAAAAATAGCATACACTTAAGCAGATCTAGATTTTTTTAGTTGGGTTTTTTTTAATGGCTAAAAACTAATCAATTCAGGCAACCCTAGCTCAGCACTGTTTCATTTTATGAACATGATGTGGGGATTTTCTACCAGGAAGTTATTGTGAAGAAATATTGTGATGTGGACTTTATTACAAATATAGCAAGAATGCTCATTTTGCAGGCCAAACTACCCATTTTGTCTGAGGGCTGATTGTAACTGTTGGAATGTGAAAAAATAAGGTTGGGTTTGAGTGATTGCATGGATAAATTATGGAACGATAGAGCGGTTGATGTAGTTCTGAAAGTTGTCGTGTCTGTCTTGCAAATGAGGCAATTATACTCCACCGCTGGACGTTATGAGCAAATAACCCTATATAAAGATATACACGCAAACTATACTGTATGTGAGTCTGTGTGCACACACCTCTGTCTGCTCTTGTGTGCATTATGTAGCCTGTCGTGCCACAGCAGGATTAAAGTATCCCTCTCCCCAGACTGCCTCTTCCCTCAGCCCCCGCTGACCCCTCCCACACACTATTTGTTTTAATTAAAAGAAAACTTCCAGCCTTGGCCAAGCGAGTCCGACCGATGGTGACTTTTTCCTCTTCTCTCTGGCGTTCTGCTCCCAAATCTCAGGCCAAACCTTTTTTCTTTTTCTCTATGTCTCTCTTTACACGTTTCTCAGTTGGTCCTTTATTCTGTTGGGGTTACAATGGAGCAGAAAAGGGATGCTTGTCGTCTGTGTTGGAATGTAGAGCTGATTGGGCCTGTTTGACAAAATGGGATAAGAAAGTGTCGTATGTGCAGTCGGCCAAAGGGGAAATTGAATCATTCCGGGTTGGGAAGGCACGTTGGGGAATAGCCCTGTTTCCTCCGAATTGTGGCTTGGAGAGCTTCATAGGCTTAACTGGGCTCCCTGAGGTGTGTGTTTCTTTGAGTGTGTGTGTGTGTGTGTATGAGTATGCATGTATGTATGTGTCTGTGTGAGCAAGTAGGTTTCCATGTGTATGCATCTGTGCACGCCAGTATGTGTCCTTAGAGTGGGACACAGTACAAAGCACACATTGTAGTTTTGTGTCAAAGAGTAGCAAAGCTCTCAGTGAGTGGGAGGAGGTGTGCATCTGCAGGCCTATTTTCTATTGTGTCAGCAGCTCGAGCTTGTTCCCCACCTCTTGGAGTGATTCAACACCGGGCTGTGGTCCACATTCAAAAGTGATCCCTTAAACCAGGAGGGAACAGCATTAGTTCAAGTGAGGTTTCTGCCGTGATTTGGAGCAGCGTTTCTGAACACCTGTCAGTCACATTCATAAAAATACATATCCAGCCATGTTCTCTAGTTAATGCTCCTAGCCGATGTTCCCAGTAGGCACAGGTTCGGTGCCAAGTTTTTTTGCCCTGCAGCAGTTACAATTCAGCATAAGTGTCTTAAATGATCTCAAAGATGTGGTCGGTGGATACTGTAAATCACTATTGGTAGAAAAAGTTATGCAGGAAATGTGTTTTGATGTTTTGCTTTATTATTTTGTTGTTGTTTGTTTCAGTTGGACCCCATTCCTGATGAGGTGCTGCAGCAGAGACCGAATGCCAACGCTGTCCAATCTATGGAGAAAGTTCTTGAAATACAAAGTGAGTGGATTTCACACCTAGAGCTAACATGCATCAGCAGTTGTGTGATTGTATTTTTTTTCATGTTATTGTTACTATTAATATTCCACATTTAAAACGAGCCACGGCCATCAAATTTCTTAGCACTGATGTGATCCAGTATGCACAGTGACTGTTCTAACTTGATTTTTACCCTGTCCTGGTGTTTTGTAGGTAAATACTGGCGCTCACTGCAGCGCTCGGCCTCCACACTTGGTTGCTCGTTGAGTGAAGCCCTGCGGCGTGAAGCAGAGGAAGCTGAGACCGTCTCCGCCATGGCCTCATTGTCTGTGGCCAACAAGCACATTGGAAAGAGGTACACAAGTTTATATATGTGTAGTAGTTCTCAGTAATCGGTTAACCTTCATAGTTACTGTACGGACATAAGAGTGGTATCAATCTTCTCATGTAACTCTTGTCAAGGAATCAAATAAGCATATATCCCAAAATGTCAGACTGTTAAAATATTAGACCCCCTATGACTTCAATTCATCTTAAATTTTTTTATTTTTCGTTCACTGTGGAGGGATGTAAGAAAAATGTTTTCTCAATGAGTTCAACGTAACACATAGTGATATATTGACATACAAATGGTCATTTGCTAGATAAAGTATTACTTTAAAGTATACAGTCATGGTTATGTAAGAGAATAACATTACAGCATTGTTTTTTTTCCCCAGGGCTGAAGAGGAACCAATGGAAGAGGAAGCTACTATGTAAAGAAACATCCCTAGCCTTTGACCACTCAGACCAGTCTACATCTTTGATAGTGCCCTCGTCCAGTCAGTGTCCATTTCAATGCCACTCCTATGTCTAACCCCTGCCACACCAAAATGGCATCTTATTAAGGGAGAGAACAAGCTGAGCTGGCAAAAGTGGCGCTCAAAGGAAATGGAACACTGAAGATGAGCGATGCGTTCTCTGATCAGCAGTGCACAGACTGATCAGCATAAATGTGTTGCATTGTCTCTTCAAGACCTTGGATATAAGAGGATTGACTCAACCATCCCACAATGACAGCCTTGAGTGCCAGTGCTTTTAAAACACTAGACAAGATGTACTTTTTAAATGCCAGTCAGAACCATAAACGGATGATCCGTCGTCATTGACTTTTCTTAATGTTCTGTTCATTCTTTATCTTCGTCATCACACTTTCATCAAAAACCACCAGAGCTAACGTGATTGTGACTCTGCACTTCGGATGAATCATTCCTGCTCTTTTTAAATATCTGGATGAATGGAACAGTGTGGTTGAATTTCTTGCGGTTTTCAAGGTGGGTGAAGATTTCAGATGAGGAAAGGTCAGCAGGTGTTCTAATTCCAAAATGACTGACAGTGAAAGACTGTGCATTCGTGCCTTTTTCTTTTCAAACCTGGTGGATTTTCTGTTGAACTCTACTGAAAGAGCTTTGCCTTAAAAAACAGGTTTGGGAACGAGGCCTCTTCTCCCCAATCCCTTAAACATTTCTATCCTGGCAAGACATCCAATGCCTGCATGTTGTTGGCACATAGACTGGAGGACCTTGGCATGTTTACCTAAAATTCCCTGCAAGCAGGTTTCTGTCTCTCCCTGTACCTCCATCTTTCCTTTTTCCCCCGTCATTTAAATAATTTTATTTCAGAAGGTAGTTCCCAACCACAAGTTGGAGATGGTTCAGTTTTCAGGAAAGTTTCAGGTTTAGTGTTACTCAGTAGAGCGATGTATCAGATACAGTCCTGTAGCCAGAGGTAATGTCTTGAAGGGCGAGGTGTCCGCACCTGAGGATTTTTCATACATCGCAGTGGATGCAGCAATCCTTAATCAGTGATATCAATTTCTTATTACTTGAAAATCAATTTACGGAGATTTAGAAGTGGGTAATGGGGAGCCATATGTGTCCCCTTGGCAACAGGCCTGATCAGCAGACTCAAATGGCATCTGCAGATTTTTTTAACAGTTTTCAGCAGTGATTCAGGATGATAATCTGCAGACTTCTGTGGAATGTTTTTTTGTTTGTAAAGTAATAGACAATAGTCATTTGGAAAAGAACTGCGGAGATGTTGTGTTGGCCTGCTGATAAGATAGGCATCAAGCAAAGACTCATGTAGCATGCACTGTACTAGAACAACAGGACTTATGAAAACTACAAACCTTTTCATACTGTGTGTATTTAGACAGTAATGAAGCCAAAGCATGATGGACTTTGATCTCTGTAGTATCAAACCACTTCATTTCTACATTAGAATTAGTCACACTTTTTGTCAGATTAATGAGATGAGAGGAATTAATCTCATATGGGCCAATTTGTTTCAGCAGCCCTCTCTTTATGACAACTGTGTCTCTGCGGTTACAATGGCTGAACCACCTGGGATTTTCCACAGGGGTGTTCCTGGGCTGCACAGGCTCTCACAGCTGGTTTAACATCTTTAGTCCCTTGTTAAGCACATCTGCTGCCCAAATGTCAGGTGCTGTGAGGCAGGTGTGTGTATATCTGTTCACATACACTGAAGCACAAGCTGCTCTTTATAAATATTCAAGTGCACACATATATTTTTCTAGTTGTTATTCTTTATTAATCATCCTTTTCTATTGAGCAGTGACCCAGCCAGTGGGAAACGCCCATGCATTATGAGTATCCTTGCAACTTTGAATAACACATGTAGCTCAGATTCTGTATCCTGCATTTTACTACATCGGAATCTTTTTAAATCAGGTATTAGCTTAATATTTAAGAAGATAGAAGTGAAAGATCGGCTTGTTGCATTGTACACTGAGCTTAATGAATTTGTGCTCTGCACTGGCTCTTAATTTAAACTTAACCCCGCTAGCAAGACTATACAACTCACCAGCCACCAGCCTAGTTGTAAGTAAATTTAGTTGTCCATTTTGGCCAAAGGCAAATGTGCTACAATGGCCCCAAACATTTCCATTGCTAAATGCATGCTGCAGCTTTGGAAATGACGATTCAAAACCCGAAAATCCAAAACAAATTGGATTTACAACAACAGAAAATGTGATTCAAATGAAAAAACAAATACATGAACAGCAAACACGCTTCAAACTCAGAAATAATGCAAAGGCTTAATCACACAAACCTGAAAAAACAAATGCAACAGTAAAACACTGCACAATCAGTTAACATGCTGGAAGTTAACCAGGCCTCCAGGGGAGCGTTAGATGGAACAACCTGATTTTTAACCAGAGCCACAGAGTTACGTAAATTTGTTGCTCTTTTATGATATCATACACGGCTAAGGCCAACTGCCAAAAAAGAATCGTACCTTTTAATGTCACGACTTTATTCCACTTTTCTTTCTGCTTCAAAAACAAACACAGTCTCGTGTGTGGTCTGTTTCCAGGGCTGGAAGTTAAGCTGTTCCACTCAGCGCTCCCCCTGGAGGCCATTGAACTTCCATTATGTTGACTGGATATGCAGCATTTTTCTGTTGTATTTGTTTTTGGTGGTTGTGTGTTTTTGGCTCTGCATCATTTCAGATGTCTTTGTTTTGGCTTTCTGCAGCACGTTTTGCATTCGCAGCACTTTTCCATTGTTGTATTTGTTTTGGATTTCTGTACGTATTTTTGAGTTGGCATCATTTCTGAAGCTGCAGCACGTTTCACCGATTGGAAAAGTCCGGGGTCGTTGTAGTGTGTCTGCCCTTGTCGGCCACTGAAGCTTTTGTCCTTTTCACAAAGAAAAAAATACATGTACAAGATTGATAAAACAGTCAGTGTGCAGAAGTAAACCTCTGTCTGCAACCATTTCTCCAGCTTGTGTTTGGCCCCTGGGCAACTACCTTCTCTTACCTTTGTTTCATCTACAAGCTAATCATGTTTAATGTATTTTTGCAGTGAACAGGAAACAGAATGCTGTGGTGTTTACTGTTGTTTACTGTACAAAAGGCCGTTGATCTCCTGAGTATTCCTGCCACACACATTTGTCAATGACTACTCTACTTTAGTTGATTCTCTTGCCCCTCATCCGTGTCTTTTTTTGTTTTGGTTTTGTTGCCCTTCCAGTGGACTCCAGTGACTTCTTTTGTACTTTTTTAATGTTGTTTTGTTCATATCCCCCTGTCTGTGTCTCTGTTACATTGTAAAGCTGACATACTTCACAGCAGGTGAGGGTTCAGAGTCTGTTTTTAGTGGACATCACATGACTGTGTTTTCTGGGTTCAGGGTTTTTGTGGGAGGGTCGGGGTGCAAATGTTTCTACTTTGTATAACGATGGACAATTGTGTATTTACTGTCTGTTCATAGTAGATTTATATATGAAAAGAAATGAGTATATTATATATATATATATCTACATAATGAAATACTATGATCTTGTTTTTGAAGTTGGTATTGAAATGATACACTTAATGGGCCTTACATACAGTCGGCTCTTTTTAGGGTGTCACTGAAGGCACCATATACTGTCCTTGGTTAAAGCTGGTTACGTGTTCTGTAGCATTTTACTGGTTGTCTTTTTATCTTTCAACACTGATGATTAGTTTTTGGCTTTATCCATCCCATTCCCTCATAACACTGTTACAGTAGGTGTGCTCAGCATCACATGTCATTTTTATTTTTTGTGTAGATATTGTAGAAAACCACACATTTTGGCCAGCACCTATAAGTATTTCAAGAAATGTGAGACTAAAATTCAAATTGGGATTCTGCACGTCTCAAAAGTGGCCAAAGTGGTGATCTGTTTCTTCCTCTTTCTTAAAGGTTTACAAGTTCATCTTCAACAACAGGAAAAAAAAGAGCAAGAAAAATGGGATGGGTGGATTTGAATTGGAACATGGCCATGCTATTTCCCCTACATTAAATCACCATCATCACTTATTTCCTTATCTGGCCAAACATCTTTAATTTTAATTTAACTTAACATTTCTTAGAATTCCTCTCATCCGCATGTGTAATCTGGTTCATCAGCTAAGTGATGCCTTGGGTTTCAGGGTGGCCTGTTGTTTAGCAAGACCGTCCTGTATCCAAAGGGTCGCAGGTGTTTGATCCCTGAAAGAGCCCACGTCAGGACCAATGATTTTTTAACAATTTCTATGTCTCACAGGAATATATAAGAAAAGAGTATAAGGCCATATGCATATTGAAATTTCCTAAAATCTTGATCAGACTTGCCAAGAGCAAACTTTCTCACTTTGACTGAATGTATCTGACCTCTACTGGCAGAGTGATGCTGCATCTCTCTGCAGAAGCACCGCTTGGGTCACGTGTTCCTAAATCACCTCCATGGCATTCTTTTCCATGGTTTCTGCAAATAGCCAGAGAGGTCAAAGTTTAGACTTTTTTATGCTTGTTTCATCTATCACCGCTTGTAAATTAACGAAATAAATTTAGAAAACTAAGGTCTAAGCATTTGAAGAAGGGCATCACATTTTTACTTTTTTCTAGTATGGTTTAAACTCAGCCGTGTGAAAGATAAGTCATTTTTCTATACATTCCCTTTATATCAGACACCTACACAAACAAACACAATTTTTTGTAATTTTGAAAAGATTCTTTTTCAGGACTTTCTTCCCACCATTCTGATGCTTCATGCAAATATATGTATATGTGGTTGGAATATGAAAATGCATACAGCGAGGCTATCATGAGTATCACCTTTGCTATGATACGCTGACATCTCTGGGCATGCAAACACACTTGGTGAGATGCTTTTTGGTAACCAAGCCCAGAACATTCCCAGAACCTTTGCACAGCAGTGCCAGTCATGGGGTTTCTACTGCTGAATGCTTTGGTTTCTCAAAAGGAGCCAAGACTAGCACTGTCTGGCCACTCTGGCCGTCTGTCTTCACTGTTAGTCTTAACACAATGTCCAGTAATGAAAAAAACCCCCAGCAACATTCCATTTTGTTATAATTTCCATTTATTAGGAGGGGCCATATCTTTTTGTTTTAGCCCTCATAGTTCGGTCCAGCCAGGTCCAAGAACTGTCTGTTTATTTAGGCGGCCTGGTCCGACTCCACTCCATTCCTTTTTTTCTCTCTGCATGATCTGTATGTCCGCATGCACTGCCTACCTGCTTGTCTGTCTGTCCCATACCACATATCAGCACAAGGGATCGAGCACTGAAGGACATTAGTACTTTCACTGTATCCAAACTATCTTATCTCTTTTACTGCTTTTTTTGTTTCTGCTGGGGAGGAGTTTGGTTGTTGTGCTTTTACCTGTACATGTAGGATTTGGAGTCATCAAACCCTGGAAGACTTCTGTTGAATATTTTACAAAAAAAAAGAAAAAAAAAGGTATCTAGCACTTGTAACACAGACAATAGATTTTATTGTATTTATGTAGAAAAACAAATTGTTTTAGGGGACGCTTTGTAAACTGCGACAACAGAATGGACAAACTTTTTTTATATACCAGGCAGGATGTGACTTTGGTGGACTTTTGGGAAGACATTTTTTGTTCTTTGTCACATCTGGACTTATCAAAGGGCTCCATTCAGGTGCCTGGTCATTGTTACGGTTGTCCATTCCACTAAATAAGCCAGTTATTGCTATGACCACTGTGGTTCAAAACAAACAGTTCTAGGTTTACATATGTATAAAATGCATATTCTTTTTTTATCAGTTATGTTTTTGACTTGTTCCACCATTGTTACAGAAATAGTACATTTTTTCTCGGGAACCTTTGCTCTAACATGTTGTCTTTGACATCTACGATATAAAGTATTGTTTTGGAAAAACTGCAATGTCTGGTTTTTATCTTAATAGTGTTGGTTGCTGGTTTAAATTGCAATGAAAAGGCTTATTCACTGTCAGAGAAACGTGTCTCACTGTCAGACATGAAGGCAGATGTCAATAAAAATCAATGCAGCAGAACCAAAGATATCTGGCGCGTTCCAGTACCCAACATAAATTTAGTATGCCAGAAAGAGGTTAGTATGTCCCAGTACATAGTGTGTCGAATGCAGTATGCCAAAAATACCAGGATGTCCTCCTGCATCCGGTCGTGTATATGCAAGTCAGCCTGCTTTTCTGGCTGTTCTGACCTACAGTCCTCTGTGCAGCAGTAGATTTGTCACATCGACTGAGCCACAGACAGATGTCAGCTCAAGCTATGGGTATATGAACAAGACAGCCAAAGTTCAATCCACAATGTAATGACGAAGTACTATGTCCAAATTGTATGCACACTACATGAAACAGGATGTACTTTGTAAGGGCAGGTGCAGTACGTACTGAAAGTAAAAAGATAAAGTGTGCGATCTGGAATGCAGTGATCATCTTTGTATGCCTCCGCGTCAACAGCCGTAGGTGGAGGCATTATGTGTTTGGATTGTCTGTCCAATGCTTGTAAACACGGTATCTCAAGAACGTCTCAAGAGAATCTCTCAAATTTGGCACAAATTGCCACTTGGACTCAAGAATGAACTGATTAGATTTTAGTGGTCAAAGGTCAAGATCATTACGATCTTACACTTGTCTCGTTCTTGTAAATGCAATATCTCAAGGACGCCGTGAGGAAATTTCTTCAAATTTGGCACAAATGTCCACTTGGATTGAAGAATAAACTCAAGAGAATTTAGTGATTGAAGGTCAAGGTCAGTGTGATCTTATAAAACATGTTTTTGGTCATAAATCAAGAATTCTTCCATAAATTATGACAAGACTTCACACAAATGTCTAAAAGGATAAAATGGTGAAGTGATGATATTTTATATCCAAAAGATCAACTTCACTGTGACATCATAATGTTCTGCATAAAACACTTCTCTGGCCATTACTCAACCTCACATCTCAGGACCAGAAGGGGGACATATTTGAAGCACTGTCAGCTGTCATGGGTATGACTTTATGTTCTGTCTTGATCCTCTGGTAGTCCACCACAAGCTCATTGGTGTTGCTGATACTGAGTTTCAGGTGATTGATTGCACTTTGCGATGAAGCACTTTATCAGTCCTCTTGTCTCCTCTGTAGAAATAGTCTCGAAGTAAAGACAGCCTGTTTCCCACTGGAAATCAATCATACATGTCAATATAGTTATGATGCCAAGAAACACACCTAATAACTTTTATTAAATTCCTTCAAAGGCTTCACTACATTTATTATGTGAGTCTGGACAGACATGGATGTAAACAGCAGCTTACAACATACAACTGCGATGTGAGGCAGTATTTCTAGTTTTTTTCATCTTGTAACTTGAAGTCTTCTGACCTAACCGACAAGATATCACCTGAGGCAATTTATCAGGCTTTGTGAAGCTCCATCTGGAGAAAAAGGTCTTTATACAACTTTTTTTACATGCAGTGGTTCTCCCCAGGAGCTGCAAGCAGACCTTGAGGTGTAAAATTGGTGGAGTTCACCTTTAAATCCAGAGGGAGGCAGCATTGTAGGAATGGGCCCCACAGTAGCTTTGGCTGGGATTAGCCACCCATTTGGAAAGGTCAAAGGTTTGAGCTAGTGTCCAAATAAACAGCAGTGAATCCCTGTTGGTGGTGGAACTAACGCTAAGACAACAGTGCAAAGGCAAACAAAACCAATCCTGCCTTACCTCCCCTCAAATAAACACACATTCCACTGCTTTCCTGTCAAACTTTGAATTTAGAGAGTAACAGTATAAATACCACCACTGCCTTAGGCTTTGTAGGCTTGTCACGATCTCTGTAAATCATGGAGGCTTGAGACACCATGCAGTGTCAGAGGCAAACGAAACGGAGCACATCTCTGGTTCTTTGAGAGAATAAGGTTAAACAGAGACATGAGGGACAATATTTACTCTCATACAGATGCTGAAAAGAGCTCCTATGGCTCCCAGGAGTAAAAGGGGATGACGTTAAATCTGGGAATGTGACCTCTTTATGGTTCCTTGGTGGCTGTGGATGCTCCAACGACCACGCTCGTGACACACAGACTGCCCGTCTCACCTTTAGCTCACCGTAGGCGTCGACACATTCGTCATCTCGGCTATGTAGCGATGCAGGACCCCTGAGTAAGGTCAGGTCAGAGAAAAGGTGGAGCCCTGAACTTTCCCCCTTCTCAGAGGCCAGCCCACAAGATGGCCGCTTCTTCACCACAACAAAGGGCTGAAATGTCAGTACGGATTGAAATCTGGGAAAACCCCCCTATCTATTTTCCCTCTCGCTTCCCCACAGTGACATTCTGGTGTGCGGCAGCTCTCTTGCCTTGCTCATCTTCTTGCAGCGTTGGTCGTTGTCACTAGCTCTGTCATTACCCAGCCACCCGTATGCGTAAAAAAGACCTCATCCTCCCAGCTGTGCTCATCACCGCGCTTTTTAATTGCAGGTTTGACTGACTCAAAATGGCGATGAGGCTTTGGCCAGCTGCTCGGATGACAAATAACACTAATTACAGATGACAGTCATTAGAATCAGTTTTGGATCATCAACACACAGGCAAGCAAAAACGTTAGGTGTATTTAAAGAGCTGTAAAAAAAAAAAAAAAAAAACATATGATGGAGGATCCAAGAGGTGGCCCAGTCAAGTAAACCCGATGAAACGTCTTGGAAATTCTTTGGCAAGGTCTTAACATTAGTCGGTTTGTAGCAGACAAAATTTCAATTCAGTATTTAATCTTCAGTTTCCCTCAACTTAAGTTATTCCAAGCATGGATTTGGAAACAATGAAAATGCACGAGGGAGTCTCTGACCGTTTGCTTTTCTTTCCATTGGATGTTCCACCAGTCCAGTCGGGACTTCTGATCCATAGTGTATTTGAAAAGCTGTGCAGGGTTTGCTTGTCTTGCTACTGTATGTGTTAAGTCTGGTGTTGAGGGTGCACGTGGACATCAAAAGGACGAGGACACGCGAGGCTAAGAGGTGTTGCAAACAGGCTGGGTCACAGTCAGCTCTGACATCAAGAGTACAAGTGGCAGTCCAAAGTTCACTCACCATGATTGCTATGCTGAATCTTGAAGATCCACAATGAAGCATATAGAAAAATGGATGTGCTGTTGTGTTGATTGTGATTATGGGCAAACTGCCACCTCTAATAAACCATATCACAACTGCAGGAAAAGAAGGATAAAATGAAAAGATGGTATGGAAAACATAAGAAACAAATTACCATGTTAGATAGTGAATGGTGTTCCCCTCAAACCAGCACGACCCAAAGTGATCAAAATATATTCTATTTGTAGATTTTTTCAGAACTATTCAGCATGTTCTTTTATTTATTTTATTTTATTTTATTTTATTTGTATTTTAGAGTTGAATAGATAGTGACTACCCCTGACATGAGGTCACTTTGGGTCCATTTCTTTTCTCTGCCTCTATATATATAGACTGTATATAAAGATGGAGGATGTATCTCCATTTACATCCACTGTATGAATATGAAGCCAAAATATTCCAGATATAGCTGCTGCCATCTTGTGCTGTTGACGTCATTTGGAGCCAGAGTCTGTGGGGTAGCAGTCTCTGCTGAGTTCAGGCCCATACACCTGTCGGACCAATTGCAAGCAACATCACTGATCGCAAGCACGCCGATTGGCACATACAATCATGACCTCAAACCCCCATTTATAGCATCAAATAATGAACTGAAACCACCCGTATCAGGAAAACCAACAATTAAACGTACATCTAAAATGTCAGTAACCATCTTTGGGAAAAAATTATTTGGTGTATACTTTGATTGTTTAGTTTGGCCCATGTCCCATCTGTTAACATGGAGGGGGCGAGGATTATAACCAATACTGTAGCCAGTCACGGGGTGACTGAGATGTTTTGGCTAAGCGGCAGCCCTCAAGACTGAGAATTGAAGCCAATATGGAAACATCACAAACTGCTCTTCATCTAACGGCCAACTGAGGCTGGCTCCAGAAGTCAGTCAATCCCCATAGACTTCCATGTTAAAATGCCCAACTTTACAGCAGAAATAAACGTGTTTACAACCTGGCACAAAAGACAGTTTTGGTCTCTAAAGCTGATTTCAACATTCATGATAAATGTACAGGGGGTGAGTTTTTCTATAACTCACCCATTTACATTTTATTAAGACAAAAAGTTATGCATATTTAAGGGCAGAGATGCTTGATTGACAAGCTGTCTGTGAAATGTTGCTGCAGTCTTTGAGTCAGATCCACCCCTCGTTCCTCCACAGCTCTTTCATCTCATCCCAAAATGGTCACTTCTTGCTCCATAGAGATAAAATGGACACTGTCAAAATGCTGAACTCGAAGCCTCAACACAGCAGTCCACATACCAATTAGTGGCATCGCGGTAGCTATGTCCATTATTCATACAGTCTATGGTTCTGGCTTTATTTTTGAGGAGCTGTCATGTCATCATGTTTATATACAGTCTATGGCTGTACACTTGCCAGCATGTGTTCTGATGAATGCACTGCATGGTCTTCGTCACTGCGTGGAACTTGTCCAGTTGTCATGGAGATGGACTTGATGAAGATCATGTGATTTGGTCAAAGGCTTGAAAAAACAGCTAGTAAGTGGACCTTGAGTTGGATTTTTTTGTGAAAAAACAAACAAACAAACAAAACTAATGGTTGTATAAGTGATCAAAGGTTGATAGGCAACTGCCTTTTATTGTATTTCGTGTCTTTGTTTGCTCCTCATAAACATGCCGTAGCAGCACTGTTTGATTGATGTTTTTACATTAAAGATGAGGTTGCATGGTTTGGCATAAAAGCCCTGTCATTGTTTGTAAGTGGCTTTTGTTTGTTTTGAACCCTGCCACTAGGGGGTTCATCAGACAGCCCAAACCACTGTACTGTATGTTGACTATGTTTGAATAATGCATAGCCTCTCTATAAGCCTCAAACTGTGCAGTGGTACATTGTTGCACATTGTGTCCCCTCTTAATATTTAAATGTGCTCTGTTGTGATACTTTATACTTTGGGGAGGAGCCTATGAACGTGTCTAGTTTTTCCATTGAGGATTAATCATGCACATTTAATGAAGTGTGAACTCATACTTGTGTCTTTTTATTAATTGAAACTGCAATCTCATTTTTCCCACAGTCCAAACAACTAACCAGTTCTCAGCTTTGTGGTTGCTTTGAGTAAATAATTCAATTTTGGCTTGTATGAAGTTGAAGTGAGTTAACACTGCATCCTGAGAAGTTCTCACATGAATTAAATGTGAGTAAGTAATAGCTGGCTCCTGAAGTGGTGTGACCCACTGACCTCTGCTGACCCTGGTGGTCATCACCGGTGCTAACGAAGAGCAAAGGAGGATGGGAATGTTGGCATGTCACCCCACAAACATACCCAGAAACCCCCCGTCTCCTCCACAGCCTGTGGACGAATCAGGTTTCACAGCTGAATGTGAGCAGGACTCCTGCATAGGCGTAGATTTAGGGTGGTATGCAGGGGACACGTCCCCCTCAAGATTTAGAACATGTGCATTTGTCTCCCACAATAAGAACATGAAAACATCAGAGGACTTTAATTTTCATAAAATTTCCCAACACATTCTCACCCCGACCTCGTCACATATTGAAGTTTGGTCACGGACTTTCCACATCCACATATGACAAGCAAGGTACCCTGGGTGCGTTGGTTGTTGACGCTCTGGGACACTGTCAAATTCTGCCTGTTACATGCATTGTCTTCTTTCAAGACACACTTCCGTTTTCACAGGAAATTTAACATTTACATACAGTCTCTTTCAAAATAAGCGCACTACGTCAGTACGACACCACAAATTGACTTTTTTTTCCTTCAACAACAAAAGCACCTGGTTAGGTTTGGGAAAAAGGACAGGATTTGGCTTTAGAATCTTACCGGATCCAAACACTGCCTTTTTTTGTTGGTTTCTGACACTGCAAGTCACTGCCCAAGCGTTGGATTTCGATGACTTTGGAGTGAGACCAGGCTCAATTTACACCATAAACTGATTCAGAAAAGGCATAAAGTGGTGCATAAGAATTCACCAAAAAGCAGGAAATAAAGTGGTTGATGCTCAAAATGTTCTTATTCCTGCCTTATGGCTGGTTTGAGGCAAACTATTAAGCCTGCAGTTATTTATCATGAAAGTGTGCTCTCTCAGCAATACAGGGCAAGATGTCAGTGAAGTGATTCTTTAATGACTGACCTGATTCACTGAGTATCTGGCAAAGATAAATGTAGCATGCCATAGAAAAATTAATGACCACGTTAATGAGTCTTGTTTGTGTATTTGTTTATTTGTGAATATGGTAAATGCCTCGAAAACGTTTCCCTGTCAAGATGACATCTTCCAACTTGCCCTTCATCTGAACTGGTTAGGAAAGCTGTAATTATCGTTTGGCTAACATCAGTGACCCTAAAGTTAGATATTTTCCAACTCTGTGGACACAGAGATGTAATAATCATTGCTACCCTCGCTTCAGCCTGTACCCTTCTTAGCCACCCTGTTGTAAAAGTCCCAGATAATGCCAGTGGAGAAATACGTCGAGGATGGGGAAGGCTGATTTATCCAGAAATGGAACGGATGACGGAAACAGGGAATGACGCAGTTTATATAATGTTGTCCACAGCAGTTGGTCTACACTTGGTGTGTGTGTGTGTGTGTGTGTGTGTGTGTGTGTGTGTGTGTGTGTGTGTGTGTGTGTGTGCATGTGTCAGATGAGACCAGATGGACAAAAGACAATGCCAGAAAAGAAGATGTGCTATAAGGCCCAGAGCCAAGGGCCGAAGTACACACATAAAGAATAATGCAGTACAGACACATTCCCATAGATATTCCCCAAAACCTGCTCACCTAAAGGCTGTGTGTGTGTGTGTGTGTGTGTGTGTGTGTGTGTGTGTGTTGTGCACATCTAATAATGCTCAGTGTTGATTATTTGTCCACATGTTATCACTTTATTTATTTATTTCCTAATCGATTATTTTTTTAACACAACCCAGACACAATACTAGTTGAAACAGCAAAATGTGCAACAAAAACCTTTATGGTTTGGACAGTTTGTAATAGACACCTTAATTACCCATCATGCCCCACAGAGGATTTAAATGGAAGCATCTGCACAAACATTAATATATATCACAGGCCTTGATCTCATCCATGTTTTTTTTTAAATGACAGTGATCCAAAACAAAAACAAAAACATAACACTGACTGCATCCACATGGCAACAACATCAGATTAAAGATAGTTTCTCAATATGACACAAATAAAAAAATGAAAGTGTTTTTTTCTTTCTCCTGACGGCACCACAGACATGTTATCTGCATCACTCATGAAGGAAAAAGTCCGCATCCCACACCCTATACTCCTAGCAGGACTTCTTTTACAACCACTTTCCTGTCCAGCTCCACTCCCCCAGCTTCCAGAGTCCACAAGAAACCCCCGATGAACCATGCGATAAAGATTTTGGAGGTGAGACGATGACATCCACAGTAGCATTCAGTCGTTTAATAAAGAAGATTCACAGTGAGCTTCAAGGGAGTGGAAAATGGAGGGATTTTTCAGAATTTTCCCGTTCTTTTCCTTGGATACTGTAAGCAGAAGGGTATGAAGCAGATTTGGGCACTCGGGGTGATTTCACATTTTCTTTCTCTTCACAGGTTCAGTGACTGCAACACCAGGAGCAGAGTGGGGTCAAGCTGTTCTCTCAAGGATGCTTTAACAGGTATATGGGGATGATAACCTCTCCTGTAGCTCAGTTTGAGAGTCTTAGCGTCTCTCAAGGATATATAACCACCCGAGGTTGAGAGGAATCTAGACAGACTGAGAGGAGAAGCTTTATGACTGGAAGCAATTGATTGAAGTCCTCAGACCGGTTTAGTATATCTTAAAGTTAATATCAATCTCTCTTCTCCATCAGCAAATATTGCTGCTGGATCAGACAGAATTCAGTCAGTGAATGTATAGAATTGTGTCTGCCCACCCTCTCCAAAGAAATAAAGAAAAAAAAAAGGCACAAGCCCTGAGGCCTGATGATAATGCAGCGGGGCTCTCCTGTGCAGGATCAAAGTCTTAGGGACCCTGATTAAATGATGGAATGAAGGAAAGGCAGAGTGGAGCTGAAGAAAAAGGCCAGAACCTCTGCTAATTCCTTTTCATCCAGGCAGCCTTGACAGCCGAGGCTCTGCCAGGTTCCTCTGAGAGGCATCTCTCTCTCTCTCTCTCTCTCTCTGCACTGTGTGAGGGTTTTGTCCGTTTAGGAAATGCATCAGGATTGCTCTGTTAGTTTAGCTGTCAATATGTCTGCACACACCAGTGCCAAAGACAGTTCATCCATGTGCAGTGCATAAGACAAATAAAGTGATTTTCTTGAAATTACCATATCTAATAATCTCTGTGCCTTATGCATTCAGCACCTGTTTCTGTGCATTACACAGCAAAGATATACTGATCTGAAAATATTGAAACTAACTGAGCAAGTGCAGCATAAAAGTCACAATAATTTGTGGAATATTCCAGTTTTAAATGATTTTTTTATTCCAATTTAATAGCAAATCATAATTTTATTATTTCCTACAGTAAGCTGTTTCTTTGTTAAAAATGTCTTATTACTAAATATGCTTTGTTCTGGACATGAACAGCATGTCATTTCTTGTAATATGACCAATATGTCAAGGAATTGTCATTTAATTTAATAACAGTAATCATTATGTGCACCTAATTTGCACAGGTGTAGATTTAGGGGGGACACGGGGGACACATCCCCTCAAAATTTAGAACATGTGCATTTGTATCCTCCAGTAAAAACATGAAAGAAGCAGCACTTTTGTCAAAATTACAGACATTTAACCATATTGATGCAGAAAAGGAACAAACTAGTGCATTAAAAACTCACCAGACTGCAGGAAATTAAATGTTTGATGCTCAGAAGGACCCCTAAATCCCCTGTTTCACGTGTGTCCCCTACCAAATGTTGAAATGAAACCTGTGTGCTTGCTCACTTGATTTATTTTTCCAAATAATCTTCCACAACACACAATGAGAGAAAGACAGAGAAAGATCAATACTTGAGGTGTATTTGAAGTCTGAGTCATGCTGTATGTATGCCATGGTGGCGGCCAAGACAGCTGACTTTCAGCTTTGCCAACACACACGCACACATACACACAGAGGAAGTTCAGCCATACCGACATCAGCCTCCAAAGTGGTATAAGGATAACCTTGGGATTTTTTTTTTTTTTTTTTTTTTTTTTTTTTTACTGAACCAGACGAACACAGAATACTGTTTGAGGCACACAGAGTGTAAACCTTTACTTTATTCCCTTTTTACTGCAAATTAAAGTTTTGTAGCTTTTTCCGTCTGATTTTACGGGAAACATCTGGATCTCTCGCACCGCTGGAGCAGTGGCCCCCGGGTGATTCTGTGCTGCTCAGCTGTGAGGGCCCGGGATAATGAGCAGGTATCAAACGGGCTCCTATGGATAAGCCGGCCTAGGTAGGAAGGGCTGTCCAACAGCATCCGAGACCACCGTGCCAAATGTTCCGACATGTTACTATAGAATATTAGAAGAAGTCTGAAGAAAAATTTTGCCTTTTATGACTCAAAGAGTGACTGTAGGAATATTTAATTAGAATTAAGAAGGAAATGTGTGTATGATCCACCCGGCTTCTCTGGTTTGTCACTGCAGGGCCTGATGCATGGAGGGCCATGTCATGAACCAGCATGATTAGAGTTAGTCACAGAAATCACAGTGTCACACACTTCTCTGTGACACATAAATCACTCAATTTAAAAACCATGGTCATGAAATTAATAAAGCTGATTCTCCTTTTATGTCCCTCCCATGCAGCCACACTGGTGAACACCAAGGTAAATTTAAAAAATGCAATGCACTCATGCTTTGCTCTCAGATCACCCATCAGTTTAATCACTTCAGACGAGGGAGAGCACTTTAACACAAAGTAGGCACTACAAATGTGGAAGCTCAGTGTGTGAAACGTCCATATATACATTCATGTGACACAGAGTGTGTGTTACCTCTAATAAATAAGTGGATAATGTGGGTTTGGTGCATCAGCTGCAGAAGGGGAAAGCCACTGTGCTCGCAGGTGTTTCCCCTTTAAACCACACTGACCTTGAGAAAATCAGACAGACTGGCAATAAATACTATAAAATTTCTCAGAAAGCTCAGCCTGTGGAAAACAATAGTGATTTTACAGCAGCAGCATTGTGCTATGTGGCATTTTTTATCACCTGAATACTTTTATTTTGTAATGCAGTTTTCCACCTGGGGAAAGTGTGTCATCTAATGGATTGCTGCATCTTAAATGTTATATAGATTAAGTTAAAATAACAGGAATGTTTGTTTTGTTGGAGATAAAGTGTGACTTGGGGGTGAGGATTCCAGCAGCAGAGCCACAGTGCAAAGTTTGGCTGAAACAGCACCAGAGAGTCAGCCTGCCATTTACACCAGTAGCCCCGCGTTAACAATGAGGTCCTTTCAGTGTTTAGATTGCATCTAACCACGTCTGGGAAAACGAGATGTAAACAATTTTAATGTTTTAAGAGTAAGCTGGGGGAGATTCAAAGGAATTTCTTCAGTCCCTCTATTTCCTGGCTTTTTTTTTTCCTTTTTTTTTTTTTTTTTGAAAGCTGCAGGCCGAGAGTTATTGTCCTTATCTGCGGTCATTGGGGCTCCCTGCTCGTTAAAGAGCCCAAAGGCGTCGACATTTGAAATGATTACTCGTTATTTAAGCGGACAAGCATTTTATATGGCTGAGTTTGAAACTGGCTCGAATTTCCTCCACTGTTAATGAAGCTGTATTTTTTTATGGTCCCTTTTTTTTTTAAGTCGGCGTTTTCTTTCCATCACAAGAAGAGGAGAGAGAGAAGGGGGGAGTTCTCACACCCAGCAGCAATGAAAAAAAAAGTGTTGTTGTGGTGTTGGTCTTTTTTTTCTACCCTCACATCTAGCAGCCACATGAGGAACCTGAACCACAGGCTGCTCTAAATAACTGATTTTTCATTGTCATCATCATTCACCAGAATCTTGCATGAATTTTATTTTAATGGAATTTATTCAGCCCAACATGCTGTGATGTCATAGCTTAAAATCCACAGCTGGAATAATAATAATAAAAAAATAATCAACCAGATTTCGTTCAAAAATATGTGTTTTAATAAATAAGCAAAAAAACAAAAAATGTACATTGGACGGAGTTTGGAGACTTGATAAAGAAAGTCGGTGAAATAAATCCATGCAGCGAATGACTCTAAATTGCATTGGTCCCTTTTTACAGGCTATAGGCGCACTTACACAGGTATGTACAATATGCATTCATTTATATATATTTATACTTTGGTTTAAAGTCTTTGAAAAACAAAATATATATCCTTCTTTAAAAAAACACGGTTAAAGGATGGCTTTGTGGAAGCACAGGCCGAGCTACTCGCTATAACATGTCTGGCCTATACACATTGCAGGTCTGTCTCTCCCCTCTCTGCCACAAACAGCTCCAGACAGTCAGAAGCAGTGTGATGAATCTGCATCCACACACACACACACACACACACACACACACACACGCTCCCCAAGAGTTTGTAGTTGTGGGTCACATTACGTCTCTCCGCCATGCCTTTGAGGTCGATGGGTTCTTCAATAATCCCTTTGGTCTTCATACTTTGTAGAAGTAAACAGTCTGTGATGGAGGGACAGAGATGAAAAATCATTATTGCAATAGAAATGCAAACTAACTGGACGCATGACAATTATTAATTTCAGCTTTTTTTTATCTCCCACTGCGGATATATCTGATGTTTTATTAAACAGGCACTGGCTCTCTAAGCATGTGGGAAGTCATTAATGAATCAATTATTAGCCACTGAGCTGAGTAAAACCATATGGCAACAGAAAAGCAGGAACATTTTGTATTTGAATGAAGTCCTGCAGCTGCAGAGAAATGCACTTTTTTTTTTTTTTTTTTTTTTTTTTAAAAAAACACCTTCACTGACTTTTAGTGTGAAACACCTGAGTAAATTCACGCGTTTTCATTTCGCTGTGGATTAACAAACAGTCCTAAAACAATAAAATCTAACTCCTCGGAGCAACATTAAGCCCAGAGTCATTATAGAAATATATCAGCAGGGTCACGATTTGTAAAGGCTATTTTTACAGGCCTAATGCATGTTTATGATATTAATGTTGCCCATTTTAATTTACGCATGCAAGAAAATGAATATTATATTTGCACCAGGAGGACAGAGTATTTAATGTGTGTGTGTGCCACATATTTTGAAAAAGAAACTGCACTTTTCCATGCTTTGTTATTTTCTTTAACATTCCGGAGGTCAATTAAACTCAGGAAAAAAAACCTTCAAATTTGCTGTGCGTACACAAATCACTGTAATGATGCTTATTCGTCTCCCCCAAGGCACCAGGGTTGGTTTTTAAGACAACAAAGCCTCGCTGATGGGCGGTCTGCTAACTACATGTCAGGCCCGTAAAAGCTAAACAAACCCGGCTCCTAGTTATTTTAACCCAGAGTGATGTTTAATGTCAGCTGCGTTGTGCTCCTTATTCACACCATCTTATAAGAAGCAGCCTTAAATTAATATAGCCTACCAGTGCCTTTATTTTGGAAGAGTGTGTCAATTCATAAAAGGCAAGATGTATGGTTTGGTTATGATGTCATAATTTAGGAGACTGTTCTTATATTTCTGTTAAAAGGCACGTTTAGTTCACTGATATCACACCAGTGAGGAGGTGCAGACATCAGCTTGAGGAAAAAGTTTCCCCTCAGCTGTCAGGTCTGTTGTGATGACGGTGCCTGAGCGGCTCTTAACTACTTCTCTGGGGTTACTGCATCACTGACACGCGCTCTCACGACAAGAGCTAACCCGCCTGCAAATCTGCAAAATAACGTGACCAAAAATCCCGACTGCTTGTTAATGCGGGCCTCTCTTTTTATTGTCTTGCACTGACTTGAACTTTCATGTCCAGTCGAGCTGCCCATTCCTGCGGTTTCCACACAGGAAAGCGCTCTATTGTGGATATAAATTACCCGTGGTGGCACTGCAGCTGCGTTTGGTGCGGCACAGTCCCTCTTTTTTACCCCACTCATTATGAAATGCTGTTAAGAGGGACTGAATAAGGGGTTAACAGTAAACTGTAAAAACTGGCTGATTTAATGCTTTTCTGGTCAAAAATAGCCCAGACTTGCCCTTTTTGGTCAGCGAGGCATATTCTTCATTTTGGCCTGGTATGTGAAAATGATCCAAAAATATTATTTGTATTAATCCGCCTACTTCCCTGCGCCTAATCCTTTTCTCAAAATGTTCCTTTGTCCAGAGTTATGGTTTGGAAGCTTGTGGGAATATGTCGACATGTAATCTGATGGAGCAGGTAGCTGTGTGTGGGTCGCCCAGGCTCTTGCGCGCAGCAGCATCCGGATGCAGACGCAGAGTCAGGCGCTGGAGAGATGCTGAGGCCTCGGTGTGAAATCTGTCATACACATTCGAAGCGCGCGCAGCACAGGCACAGCTTTAGAACATGTGAATTTTAATTTTGGTGCCCAGCTGATGTTTTGGTAATGATCTCAACATCTGGACACACCTGTTGCTCGCTGCGTATTGTGTGCATTAAAATGTGGGTTGTAAATGTCATCCTCCTAATCCAAGACACGTGGCCGAATCACCAAAACACAACTCACATTTTACAGAAAAATAAGGCAAGAAAGGGGATGAATTTGGGAGGATATTTCAAAGCACGCAGTTTTTGTCAGCCTACATCACCATACTGTTCTTTAATTGATTAATATCTCTTTGTTTATGTCAGTAATTTTCTTATTTAGCCTCTTTATTTATTCAGCATCCTCCAATAATTAATACAACCTTATTTCCGTCGAGATGTGTTACTTCTCAGGGTACAGATGATGTAAATGCAGGATTTTTTTTTGTTTCAATTTGTGTTACCCACCGCTTTGGCATTGTAAGTGAAGGTCTCCGGCTGCTAGTGAGATGCTGACATAGACCAAGCGCCCTCCATCCTCCACACGGAGAACGCGTAACTGAGTCTTTCGTGCGCAACGTAGCTGCAGCTGGACATCTTGTTGTCCATCTCGTCGCTCTGCAGCACCTGACACAGAAAATCAATGTATCTGGAGGCGAGCTTCAGCGTCTGTATCTTGCTGAGTTTGTCCGACGGCAGCGTGGGGATGATTTTGCGCAAAGACGCAAAGGCCTCGTTCAGAGACTGAGTCCGTTGCCTCTCCCGCACGTTGGCGAGGACCCGCTGGTTCTGCAGCTCCTCGTACGACTGGTTGCTGCTCGGACTCGGCTTTTTCCCCCGTTTCACCGGCCCCGGGCTGCTGCCGCTGCTGTCCTCGCTGGACTTTTTGCTGTGTCTCCTCTTCCTCGCGAAGCGTTTCTGCTGTCTGTCCAGCTCCTCCTCGCTGGTCACCAGACTATCCACAGGGGAGACCGGAGAACTGGAGCCCTCTTCCATTTCTTTCTTGAAGAAATGCAGGGATAGAGCGGAAAAAACGCTGTCCACCTTTGAAGCCGTGGTTACAAAAATGTGTAGATATCCGTAAAGATGAGGGGAATAATTTCAGGACGCGTCGCTCTCTGCGCCTCTTGCTTTAGAAGAGACTGGTTTTAAACTGGAGGTTGGCACGCTTCTCCTCACGCAGGAAGTTTTTTCCTTAAATTTTTTTGGAAACTTTATCCTGGTTTCAGATGCTAAATAGTTTTGAGAGTGGAAGGGGAGGGGTTTTGGGGTTGGAGGGGGAGCCAGTGTGCGTCCTGGTCCGCTAATAAGCAGGAGGGACCAGTCATGGTTTCATGTGTCTGACGTGACTGAAACAAGGCTCTTTATTTACTGTCAGAAGCAACGCGAATCTGTTTGGTTTTCATATTTTGCGCGCGATCAAACTGCTTTTTTGGTCTTTTTTTATTTATGTATTTTTTGTTTGTTTTTTACTGAAATGCTAAATTGAACCACAATGAATCATATTATGAATTATGGGTTAAATTATGACACATAATGCTGATTACGCGTGTGTTACGCATCTCCTACAATCATTTTATCTATCTTAAAATGCTTCTGATCATCTTTATTACTGTATATGGTTTAGATTATGGAGATATTTTTAAGGATTAAAATCATTATTCCCCAAAACAAATATCTCAAAATCTCTAAAACATAATGAAAGCTGAGATGAAGTCTGATGTCTATAAAATTACCAAATCAACTGCTGTGAAAATGTGTTAAGGTTGTGTGCCATTGGGCCTTTTCTATCTGGTCAAACCATGCGCAGTAAATTCTATGTATCCCTCTTCAGTGTGGAGTATGCGCTCTGTGGAGGGCGATTTAAGCACAAATCCGTCGGGCTTGACGAAATCTATCCGCTTGATCTTTAATCGAATCAAGTCGGTACGCTCTCACAGTTCCTATAATGTGGAAGTCAAACAGGAAGGAGGCTTAAACTAACCGAGGAGCTCTCCGGTTTCTGCGGATACCTCCAGTGGACGGTCTCTCCATGCGTTTTGTCAGCGGTCCACCTCTTCATCTGTCATGTCATGTTTTCCCTACACGGAGCGGCGCACAGGTGGCTCACATTATAGAGGCTGAATTTATCCACTGCCAAAATGCAGAATTTGTCCACATCAGCTGACTGACCTCGAGAGATTTCTGCGGGTCTATATTGTTGTGGGGTTTTTTCAGCTATGCAGTGTTCTTTATCTCTCGTAAAAAAAATGTCATGTCACCAGTCATTTTATGTTTCATTTAAAAACAGAAACTACAAAAGAGAAGTCTACAAGGGGGGTTAGATAATTTCTCTTGAAAGGTTGAATTAAATATAATTTTCTTGGTAGTAAAGATCTAATTGTGGTTATTCTTTAGAAAATTATACTTATCTAACAATTGAAATAATGCATTTAAAACATGATTTCTGCTTGCTATGAGGACAGAAGATGTGTGACCTTTTTGCAGAGTAGTCTACTTCACCCACAAAAAAAAAACAAAAAAGAAACTTTTGGGTGATACTCCATGATGGATGAACTTATTAAGGAAACAAGGCTTGGGCTGTTAATGTGGGTCTATCATTATTCAAATTGTACTGAATAATTGCCTCTTATTAGGAAGCAATTTTGCTCATTTACACTGTGTACACTTAAGTTCACAAAGAGTATCTGAAAATAATCAAACTGCAGCATCTTGAGTGCCCGTGTTATGTGTGTTCGACACATCCGGGGAGACTGGTCGCTCTAAATGGGGCAGAACAGAGTACCTCCTGAAAGTTGCACAACATTGTTCAAACCCATGAGTGCTCGCTTGGTATTGGGACATATTCTGATTTTCCCTTGAAAGCTCCCCTGGCCTATAGGAGACCCTGCTCTGCTTTGTGTTTTAGGTTCCACTGGTAATGGTGACTGTCACACTACTTTTACTCTGTGCCAGAGCCCTTAATTCAGAGCCTGGCATACCTCAGTACAGGTCGAAGTGTGGTCACATTTTGCTGGTCTAGTTCGTACAGCCTTCTTTATAAAACAGGTAATGTTTCACACATGCAAATATGAAAGTAATGCTCAAATAATAAGTGCGGTACGGTGCATGAAAGGAGGAACGTGCACACACACAGTCGCACACACTTTCCCTGATTATGCCCTCTGAACTCCTGCTCCCAGGCTCAGCTGCGGGAGGCCTCCATGCCCTGGGGGGATGGTTTTGACTTGCAGAGTGAGAGACTGATCCTGCACAGCGTCTGTGAGGTGGGTTCCACATATACACAAGAAGAAAAAGTCCGCGAGGGGCCCCTGGCCAGCACTTTTCCATCCACTGTATACGCTCTGGGCAATGATAAGCAAGCTCGTATTCAAAGAGGCAAGCAGCGAATGATGAGGATGACAGCTTGTCTCAAACTGATTAGAATTCATTCCTGATCATATTCCACTGCAAAACATAATGTGAAAAACTGTGAGAAGCTTAAAGGGACAGTTCACCCCCAAAATCAAAAATGCTTATTTTTCCTCTTATCTGTAGTGCTATTTATCAGGCTAGATTGTTTTGTTGTGAGCTGCAGAATGTCAGAGATATTGGCCATAGAGATGTCTGCCTTCTCTGCAATACAATGGAACTAGATGGCACTCGGCTTGTGGTGCATTTGTTAACAGCAATGTCTCTTTCTAGAAACATGACCCAGTTACTAAAGACAATCCACAGAACTTGTTGTGAGCACTTTAATGTAAGAAATATTCTTCTTCAACCAAACTACAGCCACAGAATTTGTTACCACAAGAAGGAAGCATGCATTAACTGCTAGCTCACTTAGCACCACTGAGATAGCTAACGTTATATTCATTCATTCATTCATTCATCTTCTAACCGCTTCATCCTCTTGAGGGTCGCGGGGGGGCTGGAGCCTATCCCAGCTGACATTGGGCGAGAGGCAGGGTACACCCTGGACAGGTCACCAGACTATCACAGAGCTGACACATAGAGACAGACAACCATTCACGCTCACATTCACACCTACGGCCAATTTAGAGTTATCAATTAACCTAGTCCCCAACCTGCATGTCTTTGGACTGTGGGAAGAAGCCGGAGTGCCCGGAGAGAACCCACGCTGACACGGGGAGAACATGCAAACTCCGCACAGAAGGGCTCCCACACCCGGAATCGAACCGGGAACCCTCTTGCTGTGAGGCGACAGTGCTAACCACCACACCACCGTGCCGCCCATTAGCTAACGTTATAGCCACATATTTTGATAATACCTAGATAGCGAATGCCAAGATGGCGCCTATTGATTCCAATAGAGTTGCTTGCCTGGCACATACACTAAAAAAGTTTTCTAGCTTCCGAGTTTACTTCTGCAGTATGCGGCCCACTCAGTTTGTGTAGTAGTGTTTCTCCTGCTGGCCTAGCCCATGAGTTCCCAGTCAGCTCATAGACTTTACTGTGTGATTGCGTAACTGATTTTTAAATTGCTTTTCTTAGCTTGAGGAAAGATGTACAAATATAAAATCTCCATGGATCAAAATTTCACAAAAAAATCATAACCTTGTTTGTAGTTTGATGTGTCCTGTCAACAGTTTTACAGACGTCTCTTTTATAATGGTGGTCAATGGGGAAAATGCCTTTTAGATCACAGAGGATTTTTACGCCAAAATACCCAATTGACCACTGGGAAAAATTGGCTGCAATGCTGAAAGGCCTGGCTATAGCTCAGTTGAGGGGGACACCATTAATGTTTACATAATGCACTCTCACAAGCAAGTTTGGTAGAGAGGTACTTCCTACATGACACTGCTCACAACAAGGTCTGTGGATTATCTTGAGTAACCGGGTCGCGATTTCTGTAAAGAGATATGACTGTTGTAAATCTTTGAGCACCACAAGCCAAGTGCCGTTGAGCTCCATTACACTGGAGAGAAAGCAGACATCTCTATGGCTGATATCTACAACACTCAGCAACTCACACCAAAACAAACTTGACTGATAAACAGCACCACAGGTAAGAGGAAAAAATTGTATTTTGGATTTTGGAGTGAACTGTCCCTTTAAAGGTGATAATTTAACATAGCCTACAGTCTAGGAAAAAAGGCACTACAGCATACATATTTAACTCATGATTAGGATGTAAAAGCAAAACAATTTTGAGCTTTCTTCATTGAGGTTTCATTGTTTATCCTGAGCTGATGATTCAGTGTATTCCAGCAAAACCTTTTTAAATGGAAATAAAGGCTGTAATATTCTTTCGAGGAAGTTACTGACTCTTTTGCTCTTTTATCCCCTGTGGATATCAGTCAGCGATTCATGTATTTCTCACCCAACGCTCACTGTAGAAGAGAGGAATTCTTGGTCGCTGTGGTTCTCGCAAAAAAAAAGAGAGAAAAGAAAAGAAGAAAAAAACCTGAGAGAGATGAAGGGAGCGAGAGACGGAGAGGCAAAGATGGCAAAATGAAGTGAGTGACAGAGGGGAGAGAGAGGGATGACCTGCCTCTCAGATCAAAGATGAGTTTAGGCTGAGTTTAGGCCGTAATTCAGCAGAGCAGAATGACGTACCTCTGTCTTTGTCTGACACCTTTGAAACCAGCTCCACATGAGTCCAGGGCACGGCCTTAATAAGCCCAGATCCTTTCTGCTGTCACATCCGTGAAAACACATCCCTGTCGCATGCACGCCCTTTCACCAAAATAAACCTCGTAAATAAAAAAGACTGGTCGTGAGACAAGAAGTGAGATGGAGAGGTGCTGAGAGATAAAAAACAGGTTCGGAGAGACGAAGAAAAGAAGGATACAGAGGAAAACAGAGGAAAGAGGCCAAATGTATGGATGCGTGATGATTCCCTTTGTCTTTGATCTGACAGAGGGGGCTATGGATGTGTGAGGGAAGTTATGGAAGAGATGATTTGTTAGAGGCTGCGATGAGTGGAATTTTACTGTCCATGTGCCTGCCAGGATCGGTTACCTTTGACTCCAACCCCCGCAAACACTTGTGAGGCTCACCCCAAATGATCTTGGCAAGAGGATCTAAAGCCGTGGCCTGTGTGGAAGCATATGTCTGCTTGTGTATGTGTGTGTGTGTATGGGCTTTTAAACTCATGTACAGCATACATTATCACCTGATTATTGTATGCATTGTCTCCATCTGTCTTTCCATACATGCACTTGTGTGTGCGTGTGTGTGTCAGAAAGTGATTCAAGATGAACCAAAGATGTTCAGCAGAGGAAAAGCCCAGCTGGTTCTCACTGCACAGAATTGCAGGATTTCTCAGGTAATATAACCAATGAATTGTGCTTGAATGATACATGGTAGTTTCATACTCATTAGCTTTACACAGTGGCCAAACGTGTGGTGGCAACTATTGACAAGATCGGTGCAAGTTGATTGATGCCTTCATGAAGCAAGCAACTTCAAGACAAAGAAAATTAAATAGTAAAAACGACCCACCTCCAACATGACAAACACAACATCACCAAGTTCAGCTCAGCTATTTCTTCTTTAGACCTCATCTAAAGCCCCGCTGCACAAAAACACCAACTCCCACTAACATATGGCTTTTGTCTTTTGTGGGAAAGGTTACAATCAGCATTCATTCCCAGGACAAATGACTCTGCAGTAGTCATAGGTATTTACCTGCTCTAGCTCCGATCAGCGGTGATGCAAACATGAAATCCGGGTGGACAAGCTCATTTTCGCCCCTTTTCTGGTGCGATGCTATGAGGTAACTTGTGCAACTTTGTGTCATCTCAGCACCGAATTCTGTCCATTTCCATCCATGCAGCGCTCCAGCCTCGTTCCAAATTAGTTGGCACAGAGTTTGAGGAGTTGTCTAAACATATACAGATGTTTTTGAATACGGATATTTTCCTCATACTTCTGTCGACATGACTTCAAACACTCACCACTGTTAGCTGTCTTCTGCAGTCTACCCTTGTCGCACGGGTAGTAAAATATACAGGCTACTGTTGTGGTTAATATTAAACATCGGGAGAATCAGAACCCTTTGTTTGTCCATTGTTACTGTTGCTGCATGCTCATTACGCAAAGCAACAATGGGCATACACAAATTGAGGAGATGACGTCATTGTTCCCCAAACACTCTGATTTACACATCCACATGGATAGCTGAGCTGAGCAAATCTCCACTTTAGAAGGTGTTTTCAAAAATCTCCATTTCAGTGACCTAAAACTAAGTTTGCACGTGAACAATAGGCCAAAACATTGAGGGAAATATCTGCTTTAAAAGTATCTGTAAACATGTACAGGGCCTGACAGAGAGACCGAATAAATGACAGATATTAAAAAATAACCACCGTAAATTTTTCACCTTTGCTGCATGTCATTGCCCCTCTCTCCTGTCACTGTCTAATAAAGTGAAAAACATCTTAAAAGCAAAAACAAAACCTGCATGCATGTGGTAATTTTAGTGTGAAAGAGGTATTATAAAAAACTTTTTGCTGTCTTTTCCAACTAAAACCTTGGACTTTACCAAGAAGTGGATTGGTCCCCGGAGTTTGACAAAAACAAAACCTATGTCTGGTTTATTGCGCAGTTCTTTTCCAGTAAGTTGTGAAAATGTGACTCACAAGTCGGTCCTGAATAACAACTCCCACGTCAGACACGATGGCAATCTTAATCAAGTGATGAATCAATACGCATGGCAAACATTGCAGCTTTAATTCAAAAAACAACTTTAAAGGAACAATGGTATCAATCAGAACATATTAAGTGTTTTCTCCCTTGTTAAAAATAGTCACTCAAGTCCCAAAGCACAGAGACACAAGCTTTTATTTATATGACATCGCAAAACAGGCCCTGAGCATTATCAGTCACAGGCAGTGTTTCCAATGAGAGCCTGTATTTAGCAGAGGCCTCTACAGTGAATGAAACAACAGGCAATATCAGTGAGAGGTACATATTGGGCAATAAAACCATAGGCACCTCCACTCATAGAGTCATTCTTCAGTAACTCTCAGTAACGCCATGTGCCCATTCATTCATATATCCACACTTCTCCTTTCTGCTGCCCCAGGGCTGATGACAAGGTGTTTCTGAAATCGCATTAGGGGCCCTTTCATAAAGGTTTCATTGGGGAGTGTGTAACAGCTTGAAGCATTTAGGATTTGTTTAATACGATGCAGACTCACTGCTCGATGCTTTGTCTCCTGTGTGGAAAGGAGCCCGGGATGCCTTAAGACCCCCACTGTCAGAGTTTGCTTTGATATTTGGAGGTGGAGGGGGAAACAGGGCTGAATAACCCCCCCCCCCCCCCCCAACACACACACACACACACGCACACACACCACCACCACCACCACCACCACCACCACCCCAAAAAACTGTATGCTCAATACCTGACTCTGCCCTGCTGCCCTGTAGAGTTATGGCCATCCAATGAACAGGCCGTGCTTTGATGTGCAGCTCTCCAAGGCTTTACACCCTATGGGAGATGTGCATGGAGAAAAGAAATCATGATATACAGTACTGTGTCCATTTTCAGGCACATGCTGTATCTGTTAGGTAAGGTGGGCCTGGTTCAAAAACGCTAACTGTTGTGTATATAAATACATAAAAAGATATCTAGAAAATATCTATTACGTGAATTTCACAGGCGCCTTTTGTCCAAAGTGATTTACGTTTTCTCCCCATATACACACACACGGTGGGATGAATTTGGGGTTCAGTGTGTAGCTCACACACACTTTGACACGTGGACCGGGGCAGTTGGATCACACCACCTTCCCCTATGATTAATGACCGACCTGCTCTACCACCTGAGCTACATATTTATATATGTATACACACATGGATTAGTTGCGGAGGGCGCAGATTGGTATGCTGTTTATTTTAGCAGTTTTGTCCAACAAGACAGAGCCCTCGGCACAAACCTTAACTTCAACCCACGCTCAACTCGAGTGCACTTCACTGACTTGACAGTTACAAAAAACAGTGTTGCCAGCGCAATTATGTTGGCTATAAAACAATTATATTCATTATGCATGTACTACTTCCAGAATCTGAACTTTAACCAGGCCAAGCAAGAGAGAAGGGGGGAGGGGGGGGGGGGTGCAGGTCTTGTTGATAGGGTCAGAGTAAATTTGCTGAACAAATGACAGAGAGGCTGTGCACTTGGGTGCTGATGGGGCAGCCCCCTGCGCAAATAACGTAGCGTAATTAGTGCTGCACTTGTGACCCTGGTGCCAAGGTTAGCATGACAGTCCGCCCAGGTTCGCAGTGCGATGTGTTACCCAGGTGGCTCCAGCAGACTGGGCTGCAGCGAGGTTAGACTCAGCTTAGGCGGTTTGGGGGAGGCAGTGCAGGAAGGCTGGACAAACAGAAGTGGTATTTGTTCTGTTGATTGGGCTCAGGACAAGTAGGGTGAAGATCACCGGATGTCAACATGGGGGTGGCATTTACAGTCCACTGTCACTCCCTCAGTGTCACCTGTGTCACCAACAACACCCTTAAACACCCTAAAGGGCAATGAATCTCCTCTGTGTGGCCCATACTAGCACAATAATTTATTAAGTATGAAGTTGTTTCATTCACTGCTTAACTCTCACAGCTCTCTCAGCTGCTCACACCTTCGTGCCTGAAAAGCTGACACTGTTTATTTCTCTCCACACACAGTGTGTTTGCTCTGGCCACCAGGAGGGCCGCAGCTCTAATCCGAGGAGGAAATTATTGAATGTTTCAGCGCTCATCTGAGAAGGCTTCAAATGCGTGGCCCCCTACTGTTCAGGGCCCTTGAGCGTGAGCCCTCGGGACACATTGTAAAGACGACACCGCATTTCTCCTTCGCACACTCTGATCTGAGTTATTAGCTCTGAGGCTAAAAGCGTGGTTTTGTGAAGAGGAGCTGTAATGAGAAAAACAGGTGAGCTATTTAACTGGAGTTTCACAGCTATTAAAGTGCCAACACACTGGGTCACCATGGTGATGAATGCAGGGTGCAAGACTTCTGGGGAGTCAGCATTTTTTAGTTTTTTGGGGAGTACTGCATGTTTGTGTTTATAAGTTACTTGGGTTAGTCTGTGTTGCAGGAGGTGTTGACTTCATTTAGTTTTGACGAGAATCAACAATTCCACAAAAAATCTGAGCTGTGTGATTATGAACAATATGAAATACCTCACTTCTAAAAAAAAAAAAAGGAAAACCAACAGATTGTGGCTGTTAAATGCATTGTCACAGTTTGCTAAATTACTGAAATAAATATGTTGGTAAGTTTTGAACATAAAGAGTGGTTTTTCAGACTTAAACTCATTGCAATAAGAGATAATTTAACAAAACACAGATCAACACTGTCAGTACAAAGACAATCCGTCTGCACAAATCAGTGCTTTTTGAAGAACATTTACACAGAAACACACTCACAAATTAAGTTTTTCTGTTTCGATGCAACTTAATAATTATAGTACTATTCACTATACATTTCAGATGCAAGTGCTGTGCTTTTTATTCTACTACATTTGTCTCACAGCTTTTGTTACTTTTTAATGTCACTTTAATCACTTCAGTCACTTTTTCATCCACTTCCTGTTCTGTGAAAACCATGTATTTCCAAATTTGGGTAGTTTGAATTAAAATCTTTTAATAAACTGAGGGATGAATTGTTCCTTTATAGGTTGATATGTAATATCCTACTTCTTAAAGGAATACTTCACACACAAAATGACCACTTGTATATCAAATGGTCATGAAATTTTGAATTTGTAAAGAAAATTTTGTTTTTCTCGCATGCCTCCACAGAAATTAGTGAAGACTGATTTATTGATTGTTTGGGGATCACGTTTCAACAGCAAATCTACATCCAAACATCTGTTTACAAACTCTCACAGAACTCGTGCAGTATAATCCAGATCTCATTTATCCAGCTGTATACTTCGTACTTTCCAAACACATGTATTTTTATTAAAACCTTATTATTCAAAACTGAACTGAATGTAAAACTTATCTATGCTATCTTCAAAGCCAGACTCTAGAATTAAGGTTTTTTTTTTCATGACAACGCATGTGTTTGGGAAGTACTGAGCATACGACTGGATAAGTGAGACTTGGATTATACTGCGAGTTATGTGGGAGTAAATAGCTGTTGTTAAACTTCCCAATCAATCAATAAATCAATCTGTTTGCTGTTTTCCATGGAGGCATACAAGAAAAACAAAGTTTTCGTCACAAAGTCAAGGTAACACAGCATGACACAGCACTCGTTTTGTGAGTGAAATATTCCTTTAAGTAAGCTTTTGAATGCAGGATTTTCACTTGTAATGATATATTTTCAGGGTGGGATCAGTATGTTTATTTAAGTAAAGGATCTAAGTACTTGTTCTGTCACTGTTGCTGAGCATTACAAGGCCTTGGCACCCTGTCTGAATTTGGCATCTCTTTGTATGTGATGGATGACAGTGGCAGCTGAATGCTGGAAACCTGCAGAAATTACACTAAAGGTCACTTCCCCTACATGGACATGCACTTTTAACTTGTTGCTGTGTTGGTGGATATGTGTCTTTCTCTCTCACTTTCTAACCACAGAGTGCCACACATGGGCAACCAAATTTTCCATTTAAGAAACTACTCTCATAACAAAAATAAATAAATAAATAAATAAATGTTTGTCACTCCTAAGTTTACCTCAGTGAACATGCATGTGAACAGGCAGTGCATCACATGGATCAAAAGATATTTATGAGATACTTGGTACTTTTTACTAGTTTTAACTAAAACAAGTGCGACCTAAACTCAGGCCTTACAGAAAACTCCCAAATGAGTGATTATAAAGAACAACATACATTTTGGTAGAAACTTTTAGCCACAGAGTTATGTGACGTAATATTAACTGTATATCTGACAAATATGCTGTTGATATGCCACATTCAAAATTTGTTGAGCTTTTTTGATGTGACAGATTTTTGACCTTTGGACAGGGCTGTTTCAGATCTCCTCCACCCAGACCCTGACATTGTTTCAACAGGATGTGATACACTAATTATATTTACAAGTGCAAGGCCCAGACTCCACAGTTACACTAACATGATAAACACACCTGCCGGCCGATGGCAGAACAGTCTCACAGTGTTTGTCAGTATAAGTCTGCCGGATGTTAAATCAATAAACGACCTCAACACACAAAAAAGAGAAGCCTGATGCAGTCCACAGACTGGAAGAGTCTTACTCATTCTGGCCCCCAGAATTTTCCGCTTGGCTGATTCATATCTCATCTGAATGGTATTCAGTGCTGTTGTTGATGGATCAAGATCCCACGGTGATGGATACAAAGTACTACATGTGTAAAGTGACACTAAATTTCTTAACGTTTATTAAATACATGAACAGATCAATGGCTAATTATATAGTTAGACAAAAAAAAGCTAAACTTAAGGTCCACATATAGCTTTTTCTGGAGCTTTCATAGCGTCATCAGCAATTGTCAGAAAAAAAAATAAATACTTTTAAAAGTATAAAAGAATTAAAAGAAAATAATTGCACACTTGTTTGTTTCATGGATTATCTCTAAAATACAAAGGAGCACTATGACTGTATCAGTAATGCTCAACTGCATTTATGTAAATATGAATAACTATTCATTTCAGTTTTTATTTAATCAATTTTTGTGTCAAATATTTGATGTGTCACTATGTAAATTTATGTGGTGAATTTATATCACATATTACAATATTAACCTTCAATAGTGACAGCCAGTTTTAGAGTTGGTATATGAAGCTGGTCCATTTAAACCTTGTCACTTTAACCTCCTCCAACCCTGAGTCCTCATATGAGAACATTACATTTGGGGTTTGCCACATTTTATACCTCATTCTGCTTAATTTAGACCTGATTTCCTTGTTCTCAGACACTTTTTGTGCAATTTAGTGCTAGCAAAAGCAGATCCTAAAGTAGATTCTACAGCTGATCCTGACACAAAAGTAGACAAGGTACAAAGCCTTGTTAATTTCATGGCTAAAATTTGTTTATTTATGCTCAGTAATGTTATTACTTTGATATGGCTCACAAATCTGACCAATTTTAGGAATAGTTACAAGCTAAGACACTGCTTATTAGGAAGTACTTGTTTGAGTACATTGTTCCTAAGGACAAAAGGACATTTGTAGCTTTTAATAAAGATTCTGGCAATTGAAATAATCAGTTTTATATGTAATTATTCACTTCTAATTGTTAAAGAAGAACCCATTTTCCCCATATGAGGACAAATTTGTTTAAATATGTTTTCTGTTCAAAGATAATGCTTAGTTTTTTGTACATATCAGATCTAAGAGAAATTAAAAATGTATGCATATAACTGATTTTTTACACTCAAAAGTGCATATTTTTTAGCTTTTCATGTGTGACGTGTGCACAGACATCAGACCTTGCCACACAACAGTTTGTAAAAAACATGTCTACAACAGAATCTGACACAAAGCATCAGAAACACAATTAAAACTCAATGGATTGAGCCAACTGATACCACTAGGGGGACCCAGGGGTCACAGAGTGTCACAAAGGTCACTTGTTATTTGGTGACTACTACCATTCAAAGGCAAGGGGATTACACAGGACCTTTAAATGTCCATATGCTAAATGATATTTCATATTTTATTTTATTAAATCATGTTCTTCAGCACAGCTACATAAACCTGTTTCTGACATAATGCAGGGTCTCCTGGGTGCCTTTACATCGAACAGGTGTACAGTAGAAGGAGTCACCACAACATCTGTGACACCTGTAAGAGCAGTGACTCACTAAGTGCTTGAACACACACTGCCTCACACACAGAGGGAGTCCAGTCTAATTTACAGCACTTTTGCTGAGTGCTAATACCTCTGTATTTCATCCTATCTTAACTGGAAACTTTGTGTAATGTTGTGCCAGCACATAATTGCAAGTCACTTCATAAAAAAAGGGTTTGCATCTCATTAATTTGGTTTTCTGAATAACTAGGGATCCATTTTTAATTCGCTGTGACCAAAACTCACAAAGCAGAAATTTATCAGCTATACATCACCCATAAGCTATGTCTTTGGTGTAGATCTCATAACTGGGTTGCTTCTTAATTGTTTCCTAAGGGCTCCATTAGTGGCACTAAAATTACATGTGTAGAAGAAGAATGGGTATGTTGTTGACTCCCCTCGGCTGTTTTACACATCGGACTTGCACACTTGGAGCAGCATCTGTGGACTGTTGGGACAAAAGCTCAGACTTTGAGAAACTACACTGCTGAAAAAAGAATCAGCCGTGACATATAGAGTCAGCATCTTTACATGCTTTACATACTGCATCATATGGACCAATAATGACACTAACAGATGTCTGAAATGGCTGAGTAATAATTCTGAGCAGAGTGGATTTGGTGCTACACTGGCATCTATGTGCACACAACTCCTCTAGTTGACCGATTGTTTCCCCACTGATACATCTGATTGATATTTTATACTCTTTTTTTTAAGAATTTTTAGCGGATGGCAATGCCAGTTTCAACAACTATTGAATGGACAGGCATGACATTTTGTTTACATTCATGGTCCCCAAAGGATGAATCCTAATGGCTTTGGTGATGCCCTGATGTTTCCTGTAGCACCATCATGAGGGTGACATTTGAGTAAAATGTCTTAACAATTATTTTTGCATGTATTGTGGTAAAATGAAATTTGTAGAGACACTCGTGTCCCCCTCAGAATGAACTGTAATAACTTTGATGATCCCTTGAATTTTCATCTAGAACTGTCAATGGGAAAACTTAAAGAGAAAGCAGAAACAGACAACTTTCTAACTTCCAGCCCCCCCCCCTAGCTTTTACAAGTGGTATTACTGTTGGTGTTGCTGTTCCAAAGACAACCCAATCACTTTCTGTTTTCCTCAGAGCTTAGCCATAACAACATTTACCACATTTACTTCAGTGGTTCCACTGTTTCTACACTACACTACACTATATGTGCTATCTTCTTCCTGTTTTGGTTGCGCAAAGTTTGACACACTTCCATTGTGCTGTGAATCAAGCCTTCATTGTCCTTGGAAATCGTACCTGGTGGCAGACAGAATTGCATGGGGAAAGCAAGGCTTATAAAGAACCAATCAGAACACATGAGGGTGTCATTTTTTTCTATAGCTATTACACTGTGTAATCTACATTTACTTTATAATAATTTAAGTAAAAAAGATGTCTATTCCCACTTAAATTTTGCCCAATACTTTGGTTTATGACCAAATAAAGCTAATGGCATTCCCATCAATCTCATCTATACGTTTTATTAAAGTGCTAACTAGCAAATGTTAGCACACTAACATGCTAAACTGAGTTGGTGAACATGTCAAACATTACACTTCCTGTTAGCCCTGTCATGTTAGCATGCTGATGTCAGCATTTAGCTCAAAGTACAGCATTATTTTTTTTTACAATTTTGAATGCAAATGAGATGCCAGAGTGCATAAAAAGCATCAAAGCAGGGCTTTTTTTTTTTTTTTTAAGAAAAAGTACCAGGAGAGAATCCCCAGGACACCCAGACAGAGGTCCAGGCTGGGCCCTGAATATCCTTGAAACACCCCTGACTACATTTGACCTGTGCTGGTCTCCTGCTTTTTGCTTCTTTACAAAGATAACTGAGGACAGCAAAGGTTGAAAGGTTGAAATAAGGCAATGTGTTTCTTATACATACTGATAAATAATATTAAAGTTAGTTTATTAACTGGGCCCTAGCCTGTCTTTTTGCAAAAGTGGTCCCCAGGCAAAGCAAGATGAGTATCCTTAACCTTGATGAGGACACATTATGTAGAAATATCAGATAATTTTTAACCACCTTATTGAAGTTTTTATTTCCTTCTCAGCTTCTACATCATGAAAATCCTTTGTCCTGTTTAACAGCAACTTCCAGGGTTGGACCAACAGTCCATCTGTCATGTTACTCGGCACCGAATAAAGTTCACTGTCAGGGATGACACCTGTAACCCTCTTCACTGATCCAGGTCATGTGGCGAGCACAGCTTTCCACCCGGGCTCACTGTCCTGAAGTGTTGACTACATTTATGGGGTGTGTGTAATAAGAAATTGGTCAAACTTAGCCCTCTGGTATGAATAGAATTACGGTATCCATCCAAATGTAAGAGTAACCTTGAGTCATCTGTAAAGCTAACAGGAAAAGAATTCAGGGACGGAGGGTGATGATATTTGGTGCTTGACTGAGCCCTGTAACAGATTAAAGACCTCAATACAAAAATATATTATACCACAAATAAAACTAAACAGGAGAAGGTAGGGACAGGTTGCTTTTTATGATCCTGGGTAGGTCATTGGTAACAAATACATGAAGCTATGACACTTTCACAGTGCATGGAGTCACTTGAAATGTACAGTAAATCACGATAAACACAGCAGTCTCATTTGAGTAACAGAGCAATAAATAATCACAGTTTGTGTTTTGTCATAAATAATTAAAAATAAATAATAAATAAATAAATAACACAAGAGATGACAGAGGTTGAAACAAACAGTACACTACTACCCTTATTGCCATGTTTGGAAACAGCACCTGACATGCTAAAACACATTGCACTGATCTGTTTCTCACGCCCATTGTCTCATTTACATGATCAAGGCTCTCTTTTAACACATCGACTCGCAGACTAATGAGCGAGAGTCCAGAAAACACTTGAGCGCTACATGCAGAAGTATGAGCCCTTAGGAAGTCCATTCAGTCTCATGCCAGTGTGCCCCTCTCTCTTTCCCTCTGTGTGTGACAAGTGCCATCCATTTGGGCAAACAATGTCAACCCACTTTCCCTCCCCAGCCCCAGAAACAATGGCTCTAAATTACCAGTCAACAATAAATTAGAATATTAAAAGCCACAGAGGACGAAGGAGTGTTTGAGGTTGAGAAAGCCTGAGGTGTATGACCTGATGAGAAGTCTGCAGATGTCGATCGGTCGGCTCTGTCACGCAGGGCCTGTCTTTGACATGTAGAGAGAGAGGGAGAGAGAAGAGGCAGGAACAAACCTGGACCTCCTCCCCGCTGCCATCTCCACACTTGGGGGTGCCCCATGTCCCTCAGTTAATCCCACTTTATCCAAGAGAGGCGGGCTGTCAGATCTGGGAAAGGGGAGCATGGGGGCAGAGGGAAACAAAAGCAGGACAAACTCATAAGTTTTGATACATTTTAATGACTGTTTAACAAGTCCTAGGTCTGGGGATAAAGAATGGGGGCACACTTACTGCTGAAAAGCCTCATAAAGAGGCTTCAGAGCAGATTCCCACAGAATTTGTTAAGCGCACAGAGGCAGTAAGAATACAGGTGATTGTGTTTTGGTGAAATGGGGTTTCATTTAAGAGCAAATGCTCGAGGGAAACACACCTGGGCAGCAAACACACAGCTTAAAATGACATTTGCTTTATGTCAGTACACTGGGATCATTGTGAATAACATTAATTCTCTCTGTCCACTGAAGAACGATTGGATTTTAATTAACTATTACAAGCCTCTCCATGGTAACAAAGATGATCATTTTACTGTGCTCATGGTGTAAATGTGGGCTTGTGCTGTCTGTTACTACATCCTTTATGATAATGAGGCATATCTGGATAATCGGCAGAACTGAAGCTGTAAAGATCAGGTGTTCATGTCAATGTTTCAACTGTAAAACATGTATTATGTATGTAAATACTGTGTGGTAAACAATGAGTGTGGGTTATTTAACATTCTTTAAAATTACATGGGTCTCTTTAAGACAATACCCAAATATTTTGCAAAAACCAGTGATAGTTAAAGGGGAACACTACTTAACTTAAGATTTCCAGTATGTTATTTTAATGGCATATTAAAGTTCAATCAATATGAACCTGAGTTACTCTCTCTCTGAGCCAGAAACCAGAGAAATAAGTTTCAAAGTTGTGATGTCATAGGGTATTTAGTCTGGAGCTGCTCCACAGACAACGGATTGGAGCCTGATTTTGTGGACAAGCAGAATGTTTGTTTTCTGTTTTGTAACCAGATGAGCTTCATTCTAGCTTAGTGTTCTCAGTTTGGAAACAAAATGTTCCCATATATTCAGAACATTTTCTCGCGTGCTCTCAGTGTCATCTGTAACATCTTTCCCAATTCACTGTCTATGGAGCAGCTCCAGATTTTATACCCGATGACATCACAAATTTGAGATTTAACGCTTTAGTTTTTGTATTTGGGGGCAAGTTGTTCATCTTCACAAATATTTTTGGACTGTCTTGGACCATAGTAAATAGTAAAGTATGACTTTTGAAAATACGCATGGCTCCCCTTTAAGTCTTACCCTCTATTGAAATGATGGATTGATAATTGATGATCTTCCCGTCAACACAAAACTGGCTGAACTAAGGCTCACATCACTTAACTCATCTACAACTTGAGACTCAATCAGCAGTTAATGACAGTTTTATTACGGTCTAATGATGGTGATCAACTCACCGCTTGTGTTCCAGATGGCGTTGGTTTGATTCTTGTACCCATTCTTCATGCACTCGTCCACATAGGACTTGGGGTCGCAGCCTGACATGAGGATCTCTCTCAGCAGGGCGATGTAGGCTATGGCCAGCCTCAGGGTGTCTATCTTCGACAGCCGCTTCTCGTAGGGAAACGTCGGTACGTGGCAGCGCAGCTCCTCAAAGGCGGAATTTATGCTCAGCATCCTCTTCCTCTCGCGGATGTTGGCGGCGTGCCGTTGCACCTTGTAGGGCTGATGGGACACCAGCCGCCGCGCCCTGCGCTTGGTCACCTCCAGGGGATCGTCCACGGAGGAGCTTTCCCCCTCAGCGCAGACGCCCGCCCCCGGAGACTGCACCTCGAGGTCGGTGAAGGTCAGCTGTGCGTCCGGGAACATGGACTGACTGCCGAAAGAGGACCAGGGCGAGAGCTGGCCGGTGGCTGTGGTGTAGTCCAGCAGCAGGGTGTCCAGCTGGGTCTGAAACTGGAAGCTTTGGTCCATTTGTCCCCAAAATGCAAAATCCGTGGTGCCATCCTGTTCGAAGTCAAAAAGAATGTCCTCCATACTTTCACAAGTAAAATTAAATTAGTCTAATTATTTTCTAGTCTCTGATGGCAGAAAAACAGAGCGCCTGTTTTCGTTAATAAACTGGTAACAGCCTACCTGCGCGTGCCTGAATCTGTGCTGTGTGACAGTTCCGTGGGCACATCTCCTGGATTAAATACTTCCAGGGCCTCCATGTTTCTCGGCGGGTTGCTCTGGCCAATTCTAAAGGCTGAAAGGGAGCTCTTAAGAATACTTTACCCCTCCTTGTGGATCGTTCATTGCTTTAAAAACGCATTACAAAGGAATCAGTTGATCTCCAAACGACAAAAAGCAGGGGAAACACGTGTCCAATTATAAACTTCCCCTCAAGTAGTCCCGCTAATATTGACAAAAAACACTCAGTATTTATCAGTGGTTGGAGGGCTTGTGCCGAGCATTATGGCGCAGGAGGCCATGCAAACCCGCTGGCCTCTGAATAGAACTGTTTTATCTATGAAAGCTGAGCTGACAACAAACACTACTGTCAGAAACACATGAGAGCTCTTTGTTAGTACAAAATGTAACGAGATTTTAATGGGAAAGGAGCATTTTCTTATGTATTGCCTTTGGGTTTATTCTGGTCTAGACATATTTTTACGCACTGAAGTCAGATACCAAACAGACCTACACGATGTAAAATATTCCAGCAGTATCGCCACAGCTCGTCCCACATAATTTGGGTCTAGTAGCCACATTAATACGCTCCTAATTTGCAAATGATATGACTGACTAACTGGCAAACCATGGAGAGGACGCACGCTGTAATTACGCTGGGGTTAATCAAATAAGCGCGTTTCTTTCTTCGAGGTTGGATGGAGGGCAGCTTGGGGATGAACTTTAATTCAAGAAGGCTGTATGTTTGCTAACACGTGGTTTTGATTTGACAAAGTCCTTCAGGATGCTAATTTAAAGGGAATCTGTTTGTTGCAGTAAACACAGGCGGCATGAGGCCTTCAGCTGCAGAAGGAGTCTTTATCAGGAGGTAGCAGCTGATTCCATCAGAGTGGTCCAGACTACTGACAGGTGAAGCTTGTGATTAACAGTGGCATGACTAAAGCCTTGCATGTAGAGACAAGGGTGTAACTTTGGTTTGAGAAGTGGTGGGGACACAATAAAACGAAGTGGGGGGTTCCTCCCCCAGAGGAAAAAAAAATGAATCCCATTTCCTGCACTTTTACATGCATTTAGGGGAATCTGGGAAATTATTAAATTGGTCATCAAGCTACATTTTGCCAGAAAAATACTAAATATGCAGAATATTCTACTCTTCTGTGGTTTTATAAAGTGTAGAGCAGAACAAAATTAGCAGCTCAATACACAGTCTGAGACAGAATCTGACGGCTGGCCTAATAGCACCATATTACGCATGATTTTTGTGTTAAAAAATACTATGAAAATTACACCTTAGGAAAGACATCTGTATTTTAAGTAATTATAATGTACTTTGCTCTGCTTCTTTTGGGCATGACAATGACTCCACGATCTTAAAAAACAGTCCCGTACGGAACCTTTTCTTGCATTTTTGGTCCCATTTCACGCCTGGTCCTTGAGGTGTTAGATGAGTCCTACTTTAAAAAGTGCTGAAATAATTTATTCCTCCTAAATAGTTGCAGATGTTTCTCTATTGAAAGAAAAAAAAACACCCAGAATGAATACTTTTTTGAAGACACACAAGTTGTTTGCTTTTACTGATGGAACAACATAAAGGCAACACTCCTATCAGCATTCTTCTTCGGTGAGTTTGATTTCCCTGCGGGGACCTGACTATTTGTTTCAGGAAAACACATCAAAGTTGCTGCTATTTCGTAAAGGATTGAGTTACAATAGTTAATGAACCTGTGTAGTTCCAATGTTGCTCTAACCCTTCTCCATACTGCAGTTCAATTAACCCGTTGCACTGACACACAGGGTGAATTAGAAAGGACAACATCCTGATTAATGGGTGCATTGTTGTAGAGCCCACAGCATCTTGTTTTAACTCTGCAACGAGTCAACCGTTTGGAGTTTAAAAAATGACTGATTTTGGATTAAAGCTCATCAGATTCACTTTCTTTATGTTTCTAATCCCGGAAGTCCTCTAATAGTTGTTAGGGATTTAATGGAGGGGCCACATTCTGATACTTTAAATCCCATGCAACTCTCTGTGGCGCAGAAGATTGTATTAATATTGAATGAGAACAGGTATAAATTTGAATGTTTGACCTAGAAGTGAAAATGGGATGAAATGTGTGAGCTCTGGTGTAGATTTAAACTACAAAAACCTGAATTTAAATCACATGTCCTGAGGGAAAAGTTTAAAGTGCCACATTTTAAAATGTAAAAGCGCTGCGTAAAATAAAAAAAAAAAAAAAAAGCTGTCAGAATCGTTGTGTCTTCATTCTGGAGAGTTAAATAATCCTGGATCAAGTGAAAAAATTGCATTCCATAATAACGATTTCATAACCCTGGAGCTACTTTATTGATTTAGTGGCTGACACGTTGTACAGCTCATCACAATAGAATAAATTCAGATTGCCTCAGCAGCACACCGTTTGTTTGTTAGACGTTCTAATCACTGAAGAAGAGCAGGCAGCCTGTTTTGAGAGGTGCAGGCCTGTCAGGACCTTCTGCCAGGCTGCCGGCAGCATCTCTGCTCCAGCTGACGCTCTGCGTTTGGTTTGGTCCGGGCTGAAGAGACGCGCCTGTCACATTCAGATCCGCCTTATTGTTTATACAACAATTCAACAAGGCTGAAGGGTTTGAAAAGATCGACCGACAGCAGCCCTTCAGAGTTAAAAATGAAATGAATAAGGGGGAAAAGTCCAATAAGTCTGATAAACTCGCCATAAACTCAACACTGAGCTGAAATTTGGCTTTTGTTTCCCCCGACTGAGACGCCAAATCTGTGTTTTGCTTATAAACAGTTGTTAAAGCCTCGATTCAATGTGTGTGTTGCCTTAATTCATTCGTTTACACTGCGGCCCAAATGTGCTCATCCGAAGGTCGTGTTGTAAAAGCTCGTTCAGGGCTGCAGCCCACAGGACAAGTCAAGTGCGCCTTGGACGCAGCGCGAGGCCACATGCTCACAATTAGGACTGCGGTTTTGAAGCTGTTTCCCACCTGGGAGTTACTGTGTGGAAAACAAGGAAGTTAATGGAACTGCGAATCAAACACACATCACTATTGATCCACACCTGCTCTTTCATGTCCTGTATGATATTATGATTTTTAATCAGTGACATATTTTAGGGGGCTTAAGAGTGGACAGAGTTAGCTCATACAGTGCTTGTGTCATTTCCTACAAATTACTGTGCTGTGTTGCTAACACAGATTCAGTGCCAACATGCACTGCACTAATGTCCTCCCTCTCTCTCTTCATTTTTCTTTGTTTCTTTTTCTTAAACACTTTCACAATCTCCTTTTCTCTGTCTCTAACACACACACACACACACACACACACATACACACAGTGAAAGTTGTATACACCAGACATGAAATCGTCCACCAGCCATCAAATGCAACAACAGCAAAAAGAAAGATTAACATTTCAGGGTTCTGTTCAGTGACGCACATCTTGTTTGTTTGGGTACAGGGCCGATACACATCTTGGTTCTGGAGGCCTCTGGGATCAGTCTTGGCTGCTATGAGAGAATAGCATAGCAGCCAAGTAGTGTAATCTTCAGCGTTGGCCACAAACAGCTCTTTGATCTGCACTGGGACTGAGCCATTAGAGTGTCACGGCACATTGAGGCGATAGCTAAGAGCAGAAGTTACCCTTGACCACAGATTAGGATTCAGATAGCCTGAGGCCTTTACCTTTAAAGGTAAGCTACAATCAGCATTAATGCAATGAGCAGTATGTGCCCTGCTTCAAAGGGCATGCCAGTCAGCTGAATAAAAATAATGCAGGAAATGCCTCGACTGATTGCATGCAAATCTCTCTTGCATGTGAAGTGTTTGTGGATTTGGGGGTAACATTCATTTCCTATGACTTATTATTGCATCTCTGGGGCGACAGCAGATTCTTGATGTGTGATCCTGCAGATTTGTGTGCCACCGAGACAAACTCAGGTACTTCTACAACCCCTGCCAAAGAAATGATTCTGATCCTTAAAGTTAAGTAGCAGCTTACTGGCTCCGAGCCCATTCTTGTCTGCATTTCAGGCCCAGGACTGGTCTGGAAAAAGCATCATGGTCGTAAAGTGGGCCTAAAGCAAACACCCCTCCAGGGGCACCACCCCTCTCCCTGGACCAGCGAGAGCCTGAAGCTGGATCTGAGCCCCCGGCTTGATAAAAACACATCAGTTTTGCAGCATGGCTGTGTATATACTGCATGACAACAGGTGGTATTTAGATAATATGACTTTATATGTGTGCACGTGTGTACAACACATCATAAGCTTCCCCCTTCACTCCACTGTTATATTCAATAATCCCAATCTGTGCACTCATTATGAGACGTTTGGTGTGTGTCTCTGTGGAATGTGTGAAAGGCTACAGAGCCTATGGGAGACGTCTGATCTGTAGGAATGTGTGGACGGTAATCATCAGTGGTGACACCTGCAGAGTACCAGATGTCAATACCACTCCCCCCTAAAATCACCTGACTGCAAATGATGGAGTTTATTGTCAAAAAGAAAGTACATTTTTCCTTCATTTGGAATAATAAATAATCTTTTCAGCATATTTCCAGAGCTCAAGGACAATGAAACTCAGTCAACCCACGAAAAGGCCATTTCAACTTTCAGGTCCAGTAAGAAAAATGAAAAGAACAGTTATTTACTTGACGTTTAATAAACCTTTTCCAACTATGTTGGTAGGCAGCAGTATCATCAATGTTAAACTGAATCTTTTTCAGAGTAAGAATCAGGTCAACATGGAGGATCCTGTCAAGTTCACACACATTTCTAATGAATGAATAAGCGAGTGACAGCAGCAGTTTACATCCAACCAAAATATGAGGTGGTCACTATCAAAATTGGAGTGATAATTCAATGGGTTTTGCCAGAGTGTACCAAAAACCACTTTTGTTGTAATAACTGGCAAAATCATAGCTGACAACCTTCACTAGCAAAAGAGCCATTTTTGACTGAAAATAATTAAAAAATCCATCTGGGGCCGCAAACATATTGAGCTTTATAATGAAGGAAACACAGCCTATTAAATCTAAATTAGCCTGTCAACATTACAAACATGTCTAAATTAGCATTTGTTATCATGTCTAACCACCAGGTGGCACTGCAGTGGGCTAGTTATCATTATTTGGAACTTTAACTTTGCAGAGTTGGCTGTAAAGCAAATGAATATCTTCACACAATTAAATTCTGTCTTCTTCCAAAACTTTTCCTATTTTGGACATGGAATCCAGAGCTAGCCAAGTCAGGGAAACTCACGACTACTGTAGCCACCGCTATTAAGATTTGGCAAAATGTAGTGGACAATGTGCCGGGCTGAGGACAATTGATGCATATTTTAATTGTCAAAATGTGAAAACATTTTTTTTTTTATTTGGTGTATCGGCACATTTTTACAAAAGGAGAAAAGAATGACAGAATCACTTTGTTTTTTGTCAAAGCAGAAGCGAGCCACTGGAGAGGGGCTGAAGAGCCACATGTGGCCCCAGAGCCGTAGGTTGCCTCCTGGTCCAGTATGATGTAAGCATGCCAGCCATACTTTTCTTTCCATCACTGAAAAATGATGGAAAGTGGATCTGTGATCAGAGAAGGAAACAAAAGTGCTTTTAGAGGAGCGCTCCAGTATTTTAGTTTTACACTTCTAAAAGGTTGGGGGCTTGTAAAATAAAACTGATAAAAAAAAGTAGAAACGGCAGGGGCCGAATTATACTGACTTTTAGCCCCTATTTTATTTAATTCAATGTGGTAACATCTTTCATTAGTCCCCCATCTCATACATGCCCACATTGTTCAACTTCACATGCCCAATTTTTAACACAGACTTTGTGCCATACATTTTAATCTCAAGCCAAATCTAAAAAACAAACCCAAATGACGTCATCAGTCTCTCAGACCTAAGAAAGCTTCTCAAAAGCCATTGAAGACAATACACAGCTGTTTTCACCAACTGAGTTGCACCCCGTAAACTAAAACTGGTTGAGTGCCCCTTTAAATATTCCAGTGGAGGAAGAAACTTATAAACAAAGTATATGGTGTTGTAAATTAACTGAAAAACTGAGTACTAAACATTATATGTTGCAGGAACTTGATCAGATATTCAATATCAGTCACGTGATGCCATACAGTTATTTTCAATCAAGAGCTGATTATTGTTGTTTATTTGTCTACAACATTTTTAAAATCTATCTAAACATGTAACTAACAGGGACGGGCTGGCATATGGATGATTTCTAGCTGTGATGATTTTGTTGTGTAGCCTGTATCATTTATGATTGTGTTTAAACCAGATGTGAATATGCTCCTCCTGCAACTCCACTTCCTTGGAACAAAACACTATCAGGTCCATGGAGACACACACACACACACACACACACACAGGCCTGATACTCAGGAGATGGTCTTAACAGGCACGAGGGCGTCTTAGGTCACTGCAGAGACATGCCGGTGGACACATTGCCCCTAAAGGCCAGCTGCTAGCTTTGTTGTGCACCAGTTGTCTTCATCTCTCTTTGTCCTGACCCTGTTGTTCAGGTCAGCGAGGTGTTGCACATTTTCCCATCTTGATTAAGGGAAAATGAAAGGAGCTTTTTTTTCTGCTCAGGTTTTGAGTGAACACTGCTCTGGATTTCATTTAGAGCTGAAAAGAAACGCTGTCACTTAGGACATTCACACTCAGGACAATCTTCTGTTTTCACAGGTTGAGTGGTGGTTAGGATATGGTGTCCAAAGCAAGCTGATAAAAGAGGATGGCCCACGGCTGAATTGGAGATAGAGCACATTGGAGAATGAGTATGTTGCTGTATGCTCAGAGACGAGAGAGACAAAACAAAGAATGCAAACAGGGAGCAACTCTAATGTCTCTCTATAGTTAACTGGGTGATTATCTGATAATCCAATTATCTCTTTTCTTCTGTTCAGATGAATGCTGCCCCTCTGGTGACACATGCTCTACCTCTATGATGGGACTGATCTGTCACTGAGTGAAAGGAGACAGTGACAAGTACCTTTGCCTTTTGTATTCATCCCTGATTTTGTTCTCTAGATAGCTAGGGTAAAATATCCAACAAATCCTAATTCTGTGATTGTAAACTAGGTCAAGCTATATAACAATAAGAATTTAATCTTTTTATAGTGATTTTAGTTTGAAAATCAGATTTTATATTACCACCATAATATTCAAATTAACTTCTGTGTAAGCAACAACAACCCAGTTACCAGAATAAATGTTTGCATTGTATGTTTCTGGAAACCATGCATATGTGACATTTGTATGTTATCAGGTGTTGTTTATGTTATTTATGTTTTATTTAACAGTACTGTGGTTAATGTGTGGTCATAATCAGGCACCAATCAGTTACGATTAATGAGAGATCATGTTTTGGTATAAAAGCCTGCAGTGGTCTACAGCTTTTGCAGCTGTCTCGCCGAGATGTCACACTGTCCTTCATCAAGTTCTGCCTGTTACATCACATGCTTCGCCTTCTTTCAAAATACACTTCCGTTTTCACAGGAAATTTACCGTTTGCTTACAGTCTCTTTTGTTGGTACAACACTGCAAATTTACTTTTTTTTTTTTCCTTCCACAACTAACGCATGTGGTTGGGTTTAGGCAACAAAAGCACGTCGTTAGGTTTATGAAAAAAATTTGACTTTAGAACCTTTCGGGACGCCAGGTGAAAGTCATTGTTTGTTGGACCCATTCGCCACTACTCCCACCCACCCTACTCAGACTTTCGTCGCCTTAACTTTCGCTCTTGAAACTAAACTATAACCGCGACCAATTATGTATCATGCCAACGTAAAAGGATGGCTTTTTTCGTTGGTGTTTGACGCCAGAAGTCACTGCCCAAACGCCTGATTTTGAAGACTTCGGAGTGAGACCGTGTTGCTCAGGAAATCTTCATATGATATGTATGAAATGTATCCTTGGTTTGAAGAAACATACAATGCCAACATTTTCTTGTGGAAATTGGGCTGACAACATTTCTTTTTAAAGTTGCATTTAATTTTTTTTAAGATCAGTAGTTTATAAAAGTTGTGCTGCATGCTGCATGTGATGTACATCCAACTGAGAAATAGCAACCAAGACAAAATTGGTGTACCAGCACCTCTTAAGCTCATCAGTTAAAATCAATTGTTTGTTTATTTAATACAGGCAGATTAAGGTTATGTATGTGGGCCATGCCTTTACTATTGTAGGAAACACATATTTGCTTACTGTACAGATATGAGACTAGTTTTCAGTCTTCTCATCTGATTTTTGTGAATGAGCATAATTCAGTCAAACAACTGTTGTCCCTCCATCTGCACTTAAATTGCAACAAAATAGGTCAAGAAATACATCCTGGTTATGCAATGTTTTTCAAATAACAAAAACGTGGCTGTGCTTGTGGCTGTTTTTTTATGTTTAAACTCAATTGTACTCATTGAATCAGTTAAATCATTTCAGTATGAAATGGTGACACCAGCTGACTCATCAAACCCTTTGATTGGGCATCACACACTAACCGCACTGAGGTCATCTCCATTGACCAATACAACATTTAAATGGTTTACATTCTGCTTGGGTGAAGACAGAGGGACACACTTAGCTTAACACAAGTTTGTTTTATTGAGCCAAGCTTTCACTGTACCAGAACCCAAACTCTTAGTTGCGTCATTTCCCATCCAACGTCATACTCTTGTAAAGCCCAAACATCAAAGAATGTGTTGTGTAAATACTCGCCAAACATGTGCGAGATTGCTTTTAATTCATGTAACATTTTTTTATGTTCTTTTTTAATAAAAATAAACATAGTCCAGGAAAGCCAAACTGTGTGCCAGAGAGGCAGAGGGTTGCAGATTATGCATGACTCAACTGGCATATGACAAAAACATCCCAACCAGGAGGAAATTCCTGCTCTTGCCAGGGATATAGAGAGAGAGGAAAGAGAGTGGGTGCACAAAGGAGGACAGTTAGGCTGTTAAACATATAGAGATCTTTTTCAGACAGGTCCCATCTGAAAGAATAATGACGGCTCCATTATTTTTCCTCCAAGATGTTAGCACGCCTGAGCAAACCTGCATACTGGAGAGGAGTCACAACTGCACAGAGGAGATTAAAACTTGTCCACAGCCGCTTGATCACAGTGGTCGAGCTTAAAGATAAAACTAGAAACTGACTGGGGAGCGATCAAGAAATGATTGATGGGGTTTTTGAATCATCCACCAAATGCCGGAGAGACACGGGGCTGGTGATAGAGTTTCATGTTGCAGCTGAAGACGAAATATATATCTCATGACTGATTATTGTCCCACGTATATCAAAATCTTGCTTTCAGCTCAAGCTCACATGATCTACAGTCACCTGGTGTGCAGGGTGAGCATTTTTATAGAACCAAATCTAAAGCTGATGAGCAAAATATGAACTGTAAGGTGTTCATACAGTATATTAAGAGTGTTCTTTTATAAAGTACTGAGCAGCACTTTTCTGTGGAAATCATTACATAATCAGCTCTTCATTAGCCAGTATCTCTAAATATTGTTGATCCCATGTGAAAGTGTTAAAATACACTTAATAATCATGGACTGATTATGAGAGACTGGGCTCCTGGGCACAGATATACAGGCTTTGGGGTGATTTTGCTCTTTGTAGTTGTCTCTTTGAGGTCATTTTGTGTTTCTTTGAGATAACTTTGTGTCTTTTATGGTCGTTTTGTGTCTCTTTGTAGTTGTTTTGCCCATTTTTGTTTTTTGAGTCTTTTTGTACTCATTTTGTGTCTCTGTGTGTGTTTTTTTTTTTTGTAGTTATTTTGTGTCTCTTTGTAGTCATAAATTGTCTCTTTGCAATTCCTTTGCCCGTTTTTGTCGTCATTTCGTCTCTTTGAGGTAACTTTGTCTTTTATGGTCATTTTGTGTCTGGTTGTAGTTATTGTGTGTCTCTTTATGGTTGTTTTGCCCATTTTTGTGTTTTTTTGTGTCTCTCTGTAGTCATTTTGTGTCTCTCTCTGTGGTTTCTTTGCCACTTTTTTGTAGTTATTTTGTGTCTCTTTGTAGTCATAAATTGTCTCTTTGCAATTCCTTCGCCCGTTTTTGTCATCATTTTGTGTCTTTTTGAGGTAACTTTATGTCTTTTATGGTCATTTTGTGTCTGGTTGTAGTTATTGCATGTCTCTTTGTGGTTGTTTTGTCCAGTTTTGTAGTTATTCGTATCTCTTTTTAGTCATTTTGTATCTCTATGTGGTGTTTTGCCCTTTTTGTAGTTATTTTGTGTCTCTTTGCAGTTCCTTTGCATCTTTTTGTGGTCATTTTGAGTTGTCTCCTGGTCTGTAGGTATCTCTTCAAGTGACATTTTAAAGCTGAAGGCCAAGGGGGGAACCTGACACTTTGGGCCCTTGGGCCTCTGCCCAGTAGGCATGTTCAGTAATCCATCCTTGCTATTAACGACATGACAAAATGACATTTTGTAAGAAAAGGTCTTTTCACGTTATTGATTTTACATATTGAAATGTAATTCTTAAATTGTTGCTTGGTCTTTTCTCACCATCCTGCTGTCTTTCAGCTCTGTGCACCAGAATATTCTGTCTGAGCATCTGCTACACTCATTTTCCAAGTAGTGTTGGTTTCTTTTATCCTACACAGACAGCAGATTAGTGAAATTTGCCTCACAATGACATGCAAATATTTCAAAGTCCTCTAAGCATTGTGTGACTGACAGCTTATCAAACACTGAAACCAACTCATCTGTTTACTGTTCATAGGCACAAACAATGCACAATAATTCTTTCCTGTCTTTGCTACGAGTATTTGTCCTCGGCCTGATCGGCCCCCACATTCACTCAGACCTCCAGCCTGCGAGGCACACAAGCATTTTTAATCAACGGCACTGAATTAATCCAACCTAAGAACAGAGCAAAGTCACACATTGCGGCTCACACCAAAAGCTCCAGCATCTGAGAACAATTAAACGTCTGGTTTCCATGAGAGGCTGATTTGCCAGTTGACAGTTGCAGTGGGGTGGGGGGGGGCTCCCCCCCCCCACTGCCTGCACCAAGTCATACCACCAGACAACACGCATTAGCAATGAGGCCTGAGCGATTTTACATCACAAAGTCAAAGAAAACAGTGTTGAAAATAAGATTAAAAAAAACACAGTGCTAATGTTCTGATCCATTTGCAGACGTGAGAGGCACATTCCTTGCTGGTACACCATGCTCCCTCCTCTGTTGCACCACCTCAAAGACCCCATGTTTATTCCAAAATCAATTTAGCTTTGACATTGGGTAAGAGTTTGGTTGCTTGCACTTGCACTCATTATCTTATTTGTTGGATATGCAAAGGAGCAGTTGGACATTCTGGGAAATACACAAGTTTCCTTTCTGAGTTAGATGAGAAAATCAGTATCACTTAAATGTTTGTACAATTAGCTAAATGCCACTTAGCTTAATTTTACAGTAATTAGAGAGCTTTATAGGTGCTTGCAGGTAGATTTTGCTACTTTTGGACAGAGCAAGGTGAGGTCTTTCCCTCTATTTTCAGTCTTTATGCTAAGCTAAGCTAACCATCTGTTGGCTGTACCCTCTGTATGAGCAAATGGATGTATTTCCAACATCTTCTCACTCCCAACTCATCAAATACTATAGCTTGGACAGTGATACACTTCAAACTATGATGTTTTAAGGACCCCTCTAGTGTCAGTTTTGGACGTTTCAGTTTCTGTGTCAATATCCGCCTGTTACATGCATAGTGGCTTTTCAGAGTAAACTTCCATATTCACAGAAAACAGGTTTTGTCACCAAACCTACTTTATGTTTAGGCAAAAAAACTACTTAGGTTTTGAAAAAAGATCATGGTTTCAGTTCAGATAAGTATGTATCTTACATAACTTAACTTAGGGACGTAAGTTAATGAGTATGTCATGTGACGTTAACTACATAAGGTTATTATTTTAAAAAGCATTTTGGTTTTAGATGGGGCACGAAAAGTGTTTGCTGAACTCTACCTCACATCCAACAGACTTTCTTGCTCTTTAAACCTTGTCATTGCCACAGACAGGTTTACACTGGAGTAAGTTTAGTGGCGCACACAGACACTGAAGGGTGCCTTGTGCAGCCAATTTAGGTCCCAATGGCCACTGCCCAAACTATTGACGCCCTGGAATGAAAATGGGTTGTCATTACCTAAAAACATGCTCTAAGTGGGTTTTGTATATGTACGATGCCTGTAAAGCTGCCAATGAAACAACATTCCAACCTCTTTGATAGAGTGAATGTGATGTATGTAATATCTGCTGTCAGTATTCCTTTAGTGTGAGTACCAGGTTTGGAAATTGTCTGGTTCAAATCTCAAACCAGCTAAGTTCAAATCTGTTTAGTAAAAATGAAATCACATCACTCTCCCTCCTCTGTAAACGACCACCATCCAGGGTTTGCTGTGTGGGGCACTTAACCCCCACCTTTCCCTTGTGGAGCTGCTCAGCAGTCAGCAGTAGTATGCTGTGGTTGTGCTGGGAAGCTCACAGGTGTGAACTGTACAAATGTGAAGCAAGGCGTTACTGAAAAGGAACACATGTGCTCAGTAAATCTTCCCCATATAAATAAAGTAAAGAAGATGTTGCCCTTGTTGAGGTTTAATTGGATTATGGTCCAGATCCAAGTTTCAATTGATTCCACAGAGGTTGGCCCGTCTTCTTCCACAGAGAGCCTCCACTCTCAGGATAAGGAAAATCTCCCATGGAAGCTGTGCAACCATGATTGACCTCAGGCAGTTCTTTTTTATTGTTGATACCTACAAAAAGTAATGCACTATAAGGCGTATAGAACCCATGTAATCATGAACCATGAGGCTGTAATCACATGACTTATGCACTAAAGGCTGTTCCCCATCATATGGCAAGATCAAACGTAGAAGTGAAGTGATGTAGTACAAAGAGCGACAGAGTCGTAGGGAGGAAGGTTGGGGTGGTGGACAGGTCAAGCAAACACAGGACTTTGATTAGGTTCCTGTCCAGAGCAAAATCAACATTAGAATTATTTTAAGTTACACACCTCACCTCACCCTACCTCACCACGTAAGCTGTTTTTTTTTTGCATTGTTCATACATGTACCTACAAAAAGTAATGTACCAGAATTCATATATAACCCACATAATTGGGAAGGCTGCGATTACGTGACCAGTGCGCTGATGGCTGTAAAGAAGGAAGTAGTATAAAGACAGAGAGTCCATCTAAGGAAGCAGGTTGGAGTGGGGGGCGGGTCAAACAACACAGGGACTGGTGTTCGGAACTATGTGAAACCAAGTGAACTTAAGACATTTATTAAGTTACATTGTCACCATGTTTCTTTTCCTAAACCAAACCTATGTAACTTTACATCGAGTACAAAACATGATGATGCCATTCATGGGGTGCTAATTTGTTAGATATTATATGAACTGTTGTATGTGGATATGTTGCATCGTTGCAGCATATCACGTCATGTTGTTACGTCACATGATGACACCCAACCTTGATTCTTTTTCTGAACCTAACCTAATTGGTAAGGGTGCTAATTTGTAAGGTATCATACGAACCAAGTGCACAACTTTTCACAAGGTATCATATAAACCGATGTCTAAGGTTACATGGCTGACCTCTAAACTTTGCTTGTGGCACAATATGGTAATTTTACACTGCAAGAAAGAAGAGAGGAACCAGCACATCGTGAGCTGAAGATGGTTCTGGTTTGTGCCTCATTAAATTTATTTCTGTGGTGTTTTTACAAAGCAGATTCTCTCTTTGTGCATTAACATTTGCACATTATTACACTGACATCAAATGGGAATAAATGGCACTGAGCTGGGATTTTTTGTGACCCCTAAATTAACAACAGCTCGTCTACTTAAGCTTACAATCTCCAGTGTGAGGAGTGTAAGAAGAGGTTGACTTCATTTGGGAGTAATGTGCATTTTCCATTTGAGACAACCCCACCTCCAACACACGCACACCGCTGCCCCAGTATGGACATTTGGACTGGATTGATGGCTCATGTTGTAGGTGTTGCCATTTTCTAACTGGTTTAACTGCTGCCAAGGACTAAAACCCCTTATCCTTGAGTAGGCCTAATCTTGGAACATTTCATACAGACAATAGAGAGCAAAACTGAAAAAAAGACAGAGAGAAAGTGGTGGGGTGGAGGAAAGAAGGAATAAAGACCGGAAAACAAAAAGGTTTTATAAGAAACAGATTGCTAAACATAAACACCAATCAGTTGACAGGAGCAGAAACAGGAAATTAGATTCCCAGGAGCTGGAAAATGCATCCATGAGAGAAAAATGAGTATCACTGATTCATTGTATTTCGCCTGGCACAGTTGGATGAGGAAAAGGAGGGTGGGAAGAATGAGAAAAAAAATGGAATAGAGAGGAAAACAAAGACAGAGAGAGAAAGTGACGAGGAAGGCACAGACAGGAAAGAATCAACCAGAGATTAACCAACAAAAGAGTGGCTCAGGAGAGACACCCAAAACTTCTTCCTTGGTCTGCCAGATACCACAGGAGCTTCTGTCTTGGCTTCCCAAGTGCTCCACCATCATCTTTCCCTTTCATCTCATGACTTACCAGCACCCTTTCATCTGTCCTTCAATCCCTCTTTATATGCACAACGCCTGAGTAAAGTGCAGTGATATTAAAGGCATCACACGTAATCTTAAAGGTGAAGAGGAGTCAAGGAAAACAGGTGAAGTGAAAGAAGACAAGAAATGATATTCTATGGATAACAGCTACAGTATGGCTTGGCTTAAGCTTTTAGTTGATTTGATGCAACGTACTGGCCTGGTTGGGCCAGCCAGGAGACAGTTACCTTAGCATAAATACTGGAAACATTTGGAAGTGGCTTGCCTGGCTCTGCCCTAAGGACTTTACACAGAGAGGGAGTGTGATGAATAAATAACACTAAAATGCAAAATACTCACCTGAATCAGAGCTATTCCTGCCAACAGCGATGTGAATTTGCGACGGCTGCAATGCCAGCTCATTCTAAGAAAAAAAGATGGATTCAATATCATCCAATAAGGCACACATTCATTTTATTGAGGGTTTTTTGTAGCAATTTGCCATGGGTGAATTTGAGTTCCCTCTGGTAAACAATAATGCAATATATATGTTTTTTTATTGTGAAAGTTAAGAACGGAAGGAGTGGATCTGTTATGCCCTGCCTTTGTCAAGACTGACCTGGGGTATTAAAGTTTGCCATCTTGCTTCAGACCACAGACTGTATAAATTATGAATGTACCGTGATGTCACCCATTGGTTTGTGGACTGCCGTTATAAGGCTTCCACTTCAGTATTTTGGCCCTTGCCATCTCGGTTTTTTGGAGCCAGGAGTGACCATATTTGTACAAGAGGCTAGAGCTGTGGAGGGGCGAGTGGATCTAACTGAGGGCCAGAGGACACTATCAGCAGGCTGCCTGTCACTTAAGCATCCATGTGTAACTTTGGGCCTTAATAAAATGTAAACAGGTGAGTTATATAAAAATTCAGCCCCTGTACAGTTGTCATGAATACTGAAATTAGATAAAGAGACCAAAACTGTTTTTTGTACCAAGCCGTAAACATGTCTATTTTTGCTGTAAACTTGGGCATTTTAACATGAGGGTCTATGGGGGCTGACTTGTTTTGGAGCCAGCCTCAAGTGGCCATTTAATGAACTGCAGTTCTGACACCTCCGCATTGGCCTCATTTTTCAGACTCGGAGGCTACCACTTGATTTGGACTAAGGAGCCTCAGTGTTACTGTTTAAATATCCTCATAGGTGCAATACAGGGTATTAAGAAACACAAATTATCAACAGGTCCGCCACTGTGATGATGTTGTGACAGGACATCCATTCCACACAACATGATTGGTTGATGCCTTTATTTGCGGAGCAAAAGCTCAGAAAGTCCGACCCCCTTCTGAAAAGAAATTACATTGATTTTTTTGCTGTATTAATATTCACATTCTGTATGAAAAGACTCATGACAGAAACAAAAGTTTGAAAAAATATTTTTGATTACATATAATGTATGTATTTTTAATTAATCGCATGAACTCTGCAGAAACATTTCCTTTAACATCAGCATTTCCCTTGGCCTTTCCTTTTTTTGTCTATGCAGTTGAGAGGCAACTTTAAACGTTTCATCAATAACTACTACTTTATACAAAATACTTTTATATTTGACATAGTACTTGAAGCCTTATGACAATGTGTTGATGCTATTATAGCAATCATTCTGAGTGACAGAAGCTCCACTCAGCCCCTTGTCTCCTCCTTCTCTCCACTGCCTTTATTTGTGTCCTCTGAGTCTCTGTCTTGTGGGGGATATCTAGTTCTGAGTTGTAGAAATGAGCAAAACATTTTGGAACAAAGCAAAGCCACTGTGATCAATAGTGTAAGTGGATTTCCTGCTGAGTCACCTGAAACACTGGAGCCATCTAGCCAATTTGATGAGTCATTGCATTTTTGAAGCAAAAGTCATGACTTGTCACACAGTGAATTAGAGTGGATACGCAAACCTCCCAATTATTGGATTAACTTCAAAAAGAATTTTAAGTCAGCTACAGCAAAAATTGGTCAAAAACAAACTTTTTAAATGTTATGTGGGGCTTATAGGGGAAACCACAACAATAAGAAAATGTATTTTTAGTCACTTCAGATTATTTGAAGTGAAATATTTTTGGTAAGGGTTTCCCAGTCCCGAAAGCTAACCACTGGAAACACAAAGTTTAATAATACAACATGAAACCCTTGTTTGACAATAAAACCACTGTGTCTCCCACTTGAAATGTAACAGAAAGCCTGACAAGAGTTCCTGTAGGGACTCAGTGAAGATGGATTGGATGCGCCTCCTGTTTTAGAGAAGTCAGCCTAGTACATATAAGATAATATACAACCTGGATTGTTCTATGGAGGGAACAAAGGCTCAGGAGCCACAGGGTGGCGGAGGACTGAGGCCCAAGTTGTGACCTGCTTTTCTTGAAGGCCTGACCTCACAGCTGCCCCCTCATGGGCAGGAGGAAGCTCGGCCTTACAACCTGGAGACTAGCACAAGGGGGATGCAGCCAAACTGGCAAGAGTCGCAGTGTTTTGGGGGCAATGAAAAATAATTTCCTCCTGAAGATGGGCCCCGGGGGATCCAGCTTGGCCCACAGCAGAGGAGTGTGAGCCACGCAGGAGGAATTCCAAGGCGGGGTGACTGAGAGCGTCAGAGGGAAATGTCAAAGACAGACAGCGGCGTCAGGCTGCTGTACCGTGGACCTGTTTACTCTATACCTGATTAAACTGCACTGTGAAGGAATTTGACAACCAGAGCGGAGCATGAGTCAAACAAAGCTGGCGTTAAGTCACTAATGTGCAGCACAGAAATGTCAAGTGGGACAATTTTATTTGAAAACCACCTTTTGGAATATATTATGTAACTGACATACTTTCTTAATTTCACAGTTACAGAATGCAACTTCTCCTCTGTGACCAACAGAATTCAATTATATTTATGAGTAACATGATACTGTTTAAAAAAAAACAATGAGTGGAAATGTTACTCTCTTCAGTTTATGAGATCTCTTTTTAGACTGATGTTGCTCTGTTGACTTTAATGTCAACAGTTAATGTTTTATTTTTCCAATTTAGACACTTACCAAGCTGAATTAACCAGGGAGTATTTATACAGGTAGAAAAGGACAAGGCTCTGCTCTGTAAGAGGACTTTTAAGAATCCAAGCAGCAACAAGGACTCTGCTAAGAGAACTTCTCCATTACCTAAACTTTGGTTAAATCATTACCAAAAAATTAGCATGAGGAGGTTGGAGCCTTGGAGTGAGCTGCAGGAATTAAGGGGCATTGTCATGACCATATGACACTCCTTCTTAACTGGATGCAAACAGGTGAACAACAGACTGTTTTAGTTTTTCCGAATGAAGATGTCCTAACCTGCCCTGTACCTCAGTAAACAGACTAAGGGACGTGGCACTTGCCCTGGCTCTATTTTTACAAAGTTTTGCATACTTGTCCCAGCTCCAACCTATTTTCATAGGTAAAAATCATAGACTGTATAGAAAGAGACACAGTCTTTATAGACAGTCAGTGGTCAAAATTGATGCTGACATCATGATGTCCTTGGCGTTTCCATTTTTCCTCCAGTCAGGAGTCAACATTAAGGAAGAAAGTCTCATTTACAAGGTTGAGGAAATGATTAAAACTTCATTATGATAAAATAACATAGACACTTATTTATATGCAGAGGAAAAATTCACGTTCTGTCCACTCCGTTTGCTCACTCTATGTCAGGAAGAGGTGTTAGTGAATAATTGTGATAATGGCTGTTATTGCTGTGCACAGCAAAAATATGATTGGACAGTAAGGCTGTCAGTCAGCTGGTTCCCAAATGCTGATGAATGAGATGATGATTGTGAAGCATGAATGAAGCAGCTGATGCCAACCTGCCAATCAAAGTGACTTCAGTGCTCTGCTTGAACCAGCTCTGTGCTCCATTGCTAATCATGGTGCTGCATTGATTAATTGCCAACTAATTTGGTAATGGATTCATTAGAGTCATTTCTTGTACGAAAAACAAAAGTCATAATTCTCTGATTCCAGCTCCTTATATGTTAACATTTTACTGTTTACTGTTTTTTTCATTTAAATTTTTCATTTTTCATTTAGACAGAAAAGGAAATAAAAGTAACATTGTGTTACATATCCAGCCTAACTCCGTTAAAAACTGTTTTTTAGCAGGTTCCTGTTATGCAACAAAACCACATTACAATACATCAGTGTTTCTTGTTTCCTTTACGCTGTGACAGTAAACTAAATATCTTTGGGTTGTGGACAAAACAAGATGTTTGACGATGTCATCTTGGGAAATATTGATAAACATTCATCATTTTCTGACATTTTATGGACCAAACAATGAATTGATTATTCAAAAAAGTAATCAACAGGTTAATCAACAATGTAAATCGTTACAGCCCTAGTATGGAGGGTTGCTTAATTTATTTAAACAACAGACAGTGATCTTGCACTGCTTTGTCTCTCTTTTCCATAGGTGTCAAAGGACCATATGTCAGATAATTTTAGAAAAAAAAAGACACATTACGAATTCAAATAACAAAAGGAAAATACCCAAATTACAGTTGTGTGTTTTTATTAGTTAAATATCTCCATAGCAAGAAGTAGACTAAGTGACTTTGGCAGATTCCACCATCTACACTGACGTGCTGTTCCGGTATTCTCCTCTTGTTAAATCAGCCGGACATTTGAAGCTTGGAAAAAAAGACCAAGATGGAAAATCCTCCTCCCTCTGAATATCCATCCCTTTGTTTTATGAGGAGATGATGATTGGTATTTTTACAGGGCACCCACTGGTGTTCTTTAAGGTCAGTGATTTCAGCTGCAGGCTGTATCACGGCCTAAAACAAAATTGAGGACGGATGACAAAGAAAGACTTGGGTGCAAATCAAGCTGCAAAATGTGTTCACAGTTATTTTCACACAGGAAGATATACATTACTGTACATACATTAGTTGAATCCACACCTTCCTCTCTGCTGACTTTTTCCTGATGGGGAGACAAGACACTATGAGATGCAGCCAGGTCATGACCTTTACAGAAGCCAGCACTCTGCTGTACTTATGTAAAAAGTTTTCCACTTTCCCAGGCACTTGTTTCAATGCCGAGACTTCAAAGAGCACTTGAAAAGGTAGAGATATCTACCCCAGCCCCACATCCACTCCCCATTTACACAGGGGGAAAGTGAAGCAATGTGGTTCATATTATTTGATAAGCATCCCATATTCTCGAAGGTATTTTAATGACCTGCGGCTAGTGCTTTCATGGTCCTGGCGTTAACTCTCCAATGGATCTGCACATGGAAGGGTCTAGAGTGAAAAGGGCTTGCAAGATCTTTATTACACAATGACACTCGGCGCGTAGACATCGTTTCGTATGATGGAGAAGAAGATCAGTTTTCCTTTCTTCCAGACCCCTGGTATTCATTATGTATCATCTTTTTCCATCTGTCCGTTTATTTTTTCGCTGTCTGGAGATGTCAGGGCAAGCGTGTGTTCTTCCCCTGCCGTGACTGTACAAGTGTGTTCTGATGGCCGTCAGGAGGGACACGTTGTGTATTGTTTTAGGCCGTGCAGCATGCCAGCTGTCATGGATGGCCTTGGCAGAGGTTTTTCCTCCAGCCTCTGTGTTTCTCGGACGTCACAAGTGCAGTCTGTGAGGTCTTTGGCAGCCACCTCAAACAGTACACTGATAGGTTTAGACCAAAAACAGGGGTCTCACCAAGTGGGGGTTTTCACAGCATTAGCGTAAAGATTAATTTGGGCCATGACGTTGGCCACCCAGGCACCGCTGTCAGTATAATAGGAATGAGTCACTGAAAAAAGTGAGATCTCTTAAAGCTTCATAGATGTATGGATCAGGTAAGCTTAGAACGTCACATTCTACATGTGCTAAAAGGCCATACTGATTTGATGATGGATGAGTCAAGCAAACCCTGGACTTTCACCCAGGAGCCCACTCTTCGCTTCCCATTTGAATGTTAATCCAAACCATGATGCTTTTTTCTACACCTAACCACAAACTTTTGTTGCCTAATGTAGAAACGAGGTGTTTTACATACATTGTAAGTGTATTTTGAAAAAGACTGTATGCATGTAACAAGCAGAGACTGTACATTTCCTGTGAAAACAGCAGGGTATTTTGACAAAATGCATTTAACAATCGTAAATTGACACGCCCTCCCAGAACATCAACAGCAGACACAGGAGGGTACCTGGTGCATCATATTTACTCATGAAAGGTCACTGACAATGCAAAAATATTTGACAAGTTGGGATGATAGTGCACTGACACTGCATGAATTGGAAATAGAGGAACATGACAACATAAAAGGGTTGGACGAACCTGCAGGCAGCAGGTATTTTCAGAAAATGGAAGCGCATGTTGGATGTGAGCCATATAAAATGAAGAAAAGGGATTTTTTCCCACAACTTGAACGATTTGCCCAGTGTGGACACGATTATCGTTACGAATGACCTCATCCTCCAGACCTCCTTACTTTACTAACGTTACACGATGAGCCAATGAAAGCATTCAAGTGTCTAGTCGACTATAACCATTTTGTGTGCGGCTTGCTCCACAACTAAAATGACTGCTGTCCTTTTTACGTGTGAATAAATGTGCTTGAGTATAATTGTCTGTTATATTTCAACTCTGTATTTGGATGCACTGCTGTCAGGCTAATGTTACTAGGTAACATTAGCGAAGTATAGCTACTGTTTTCTACCTACCTGGTCAACCGTTCCCAGCAGTCTAGTGAAATGCCATTAAAAATCTGGGTCATGGCTAAAAACATGGAGTTGTTACAACACATGCATCCATCTTGAGACATGTTTAACCAACCTGGTCTCATTCCAAAGTCTTTGAATACCAGTACTTGGGCAGTGAATTACGCGTCAGACACAGACGAAAAAAGCTGTCCTTTTACATCGGCATGATACGTAGCCAGGCACGGTCAGTGTGTAACAGCAACTGAGAGCATTAGGGGGAATGTAGCCAGACAACAAGGTAAGTTAAGGGGGCAAAAAATCCAACTAGAGCAGGCTGCGAGGGGTGGTGGATTGGTCCAAAACTCACCGACCTTCACCCGTGAGGTCGGTGTTCACTTCCTGTTTGAATGTTAAGCCAAACCCTATTATTTTTACAACCCAAACCCCATGCTTTTGTTGCCTAAACCTAAGCACATGCATGTGTTAGCTAAATGTAATCACATGTGTTTGTTCTTGAAGGAAAAAAATGTCAATTTGCGGTGTGGTACCGACGTAGTGTGTTTATTTTGAAAGACACTGTATGCAAACTGTACACTTCTTGTGAAAAGGGAAGTGTATTTTGAAAGACACAATGCATGTAACAGGCTGTAATTGACATGGCATCCCAGAACATCATCAACAACAGACGCATCGATATGTCAATGTGGAAAGTATACGACCAAGGGGCGATATGTGACGAGGTCGGAGTGAGAATGTGCCGGTGGGTTTAACACAACGCTTTAGCGTTAACGTTTGAAATTAGTTGACTCCGCTCTTCGAGACTGAAGATGGAGGTTTTTCCCAACATCTGTCACTGCTTATCAGTGAGCTGTTTTTTTAAACTTCTCCCTTCATACGCCTCCCTTCAAGTGGCCCTTATTTTTTTCCAGTTTGATCAATTGGAACAGCAGTAAATTGTGCATATCATAGGCACTTGTGCTGTATTGGTAGTCTTTGCCTCCAGTTGCCTGCCCTCCATCTGGTCAGTGCACTGATGTATGACATCATATGCAAAGAAGCTATTTCTGTCCAACAGACAGATTTTTCATAGCGATTGAACATTATGATCGTTAACAGATTATTCCTACGGGCAGTCTTGTAATAAAGCAAAGTGGTCATAATATCCAGCAGCTTCATCATCCCAAACTTTTGTCATCACCGTCAACTTGCACCAAAGTGATTGCACAAATACCCAGCGGCACAAATGGGATATGACCAGTAAAATTTGCCCTAAAACAAATTTATCAAGACATTTACCATCTATGGAGCGTTGATGGGAAATTTAACGGCAGCAAAGTCTGGCTTGGACGAAACGTCTTGCCACTTTTCCAGTCTCCTGTCCCGTCAGCATACAGCTGCATTGTTTGCCTTCATCAAGCTGCACCGCAAAAGCCAAGTCTCACCCTTCGGGGGTTGGAGTTCGGCCTCATTTACCGACATCAGAGTTTGTTTGTGTGGATGAGTTATGGACTTACTCTGCTGGTATGTTCTTCTGTGGTGATTACAAAGGCCCATACAGTGACTGGGAATCTTCCACTAAACTGTCACACAGCGACTTCTTTGTTTCAGACAGACTTGCAGGAGGTGACTCTTTACACAGCAAACACCCGATCTCCCAACAGCTCTGCTTACCCCCCCAACTGTAAACCTGCCAATCCCTCAGGGCCACCTGGCATCTCAACAGAGTCAAACAAAAAGGCCTGGATCCAAACATGAGGGTTTCACTGATGGATCTGGAATATGTATTTCTCACTCTTGTTCATAGTACGCATATTTTTTTGGAATGGAATAATACTTCTGAGAATCCACATTTTCCTTTCCTCCGGGGAGCTGCAAGGCCGGGGGAGCGGGAGAGAATACTGATCATGTTGAGGTTTTTCAGGCAAAATTCTGATTTTCTTTGATGTGTTTCAAAAGACAGAGCCCAGTCCAAGTGACAGTGCCCGCTCAGCAGTTACGCTGGTTTGATTTTGCCCCGTGTCTTTCCATAATTTCCTTTCTTCTTTTATGTCTGGGAAAATGTGTTGTGGATTCCCGAGCTGTAACATATTGTAAATTGAGTGTAAAATGACAGAACCATGTGAATTGTGAGGATCGATGCATCATGATCTAAATATGCAGTTCGTGCAGAGTGCAGATTTGGCTTGCTCTGTTTTTTTTATGCAGAAATCTCTGTTCCAGCTTGAGGGAGATGAAACAGGGAGGAGCAAAGGGAATGAATAACAGTGCTGGAATATTTGCCACAACTTTTGAGGTTTATAATAATAGACTAGATGATAAGGCTGCTCCTTTCAGATGTGTTAAATGCAAGGTGAAGGCTCTCTAAGCTTCAGAGAGAAAAGAAGTGCAAAAAAAGAAAACAGAAAGGCAGATAATGTAAAAAAAAAAAAAAAAGTGTAAAAAAATTTCCTACTGCTGCAAATACTTACCATCGATTGGTTAATCCTGCTGCCAGATGTGAAGGAGTTGACAAATAAAAACAAAACAGGTGCCACGCAAAGTTACCATAAGAAAGTACTTGCATATTCAAAGATTTTTATGTTTATTTGACCTAATTCTGAGGTTTTCATGACTGTCTTGTAACGGTCAAGCCCAATTTTATAATAACAGTAATAACTATATTTGTACAGCACCTTTACAAACACAGTTCACAAAGTGCTTTGAGAAACAAAGCAAAGCAGAAGCAAGATGCCCTAAAGGCAATATAACAGTGGCAAGTCAAACAGTAATGACGAACCAAAGCAAGACAAAAGTAAGGTAAAATTTAGACAAGAGAGAAGACTCAGAACCTGGTAGAGAAAAGACAGACGATAATGACGAAAAAAAAAGATAAAAAAGTAAATAGAATAAAAAAAGAAAAGGAAATAAACACCATAAAAAAAGATAATTTATCGTGTAGCTGGAGTGTGGTGAAGATAAGGAGTATGTTTTATTTATATTAACATAACTTCACTATAGACCATGTAGAGACAAGCTGAGAAAAACAGTTGAAAGACTATAAAGGAGACTATAAAGGTTTAGTCAAAGAAGACATTTTTAAAACTTTAAATTGAAATAGAATTGAAAAAATTTACAATGTTTTAAAATCAATTAACTGTATGTATTATAGTTATGCTCCTTGCAATTTTCTGCTGTATTCATGTGCATAAAAAGTGAAACAATTTGTTTTTCAACCTTCAGCTGTTCTGTAGTAATAATTTGAGTAATTATCACAAAGGATTTATATTTCCTTTTTAAGTGCACGTGTCATTTTACTTTTATTCTGGGTTTCTGGCAACTTTATATAGCTATAGATAGCTGAGATTGCTCTGAAAAAAAAACATGTATGTGATATGAGGACAGTTTAAAAGATTTTACACAAAAAAATGGATACATCAAGTGAGCAAAAATGAACTCCAAAAAAAAAAGTTTCCAACTAACTATTTACTTCTGTCTCATACAGCTTGTTCGTATGTGCACACATATTCAGATTCTCTTACATCTTACATGTGTGCACATACACAGACACACTTGACATGTGCACAAAGCAAAACAGACAAAAAAAACCAATATGTTTATTTGTGAGAATATGACAACTCATCAACAGAACGTTGCTGATGCACCTATGAAGATAGAAACGTGACAGTAAACTCACGGCACTGACATTAAATGATCTGGTGTAGAAGCACACTTTAACCAAACTGGTCTGTTTTGTGCCGTTTCATTTTTCAGCTTTCCATCAAACAGAAAAACCACTGATGTGTGAAGTATTCAGTCGGAATATAAAAGGCAGAGTGAGTATCTGAGTTATGCAGTCTCAACACAGCTGTTTGATTGCACGCGCAGAGAGAGGGTGGTTGTGATTGACGTTCGGAAGAGTGCGAGACATAAAGAAGCTGGAATGGAGGAGCAGGGCATCAATCAAACAGCAGCACGTGCTGAAGATGACCCTCTCCATGAAATACAGAGTTCAGGACTCTGCCTTTCTTCTCCTCCTCTCTCTTTTTCTCGCCTTTCATCCCTTCCTTCCCTTTTCTTTGCATCGCCCTGTCTGTCTTGTCTTTGACTTTCTTTGTTTCATGCAAAAGCCGCCATGTCCAGACGGAATAGATTTGGAGGACTGCTTTGATCCTTTTGTTATGATTCTTTTATTTGCCTCAGCCACATCCTTCTCTCTCCGCTGCAGTCACCCCACAAGATGCTTTGAATTAGACCAGAGGATGGGATGGTAGAAGAGGAGAGGAGAGGAGAGGAGAGGAGCTAAGATGGGGAGCAAGGGGGTGAGTGATGCTCATGTCCATCCTGAGGAGAAGACCTGATTGTCCTCAGTTTGACCTAGAATGGAGAGGTGAGGAGTTACGTTATAGGACACAGTGAAAATTATTTTCTGCCCTCTCCTCTTTGTTCTTTTTGTCTTACCAAGTTTTCTATATACTATAAGCATCACCTAATTGCCTGAAAATATGTTTGCTCATATGTGCTGATCTGAAATAACATGCTGTGCGATGAGACTTAATTATTGTACTGTTTGGAATAATAATTGTTTTGTATGATTGCTGTGATAATGATGTTCTCCTCTTTTGTGGTTGGGCTTTCATCCACATGCAAGTTGTGTTTTTTACTTCACTGAAAACAGATCTTTTGTAAAACTCCTTCCAGGATGAAGATTTTTAGAAACTCAGTTTTCAGTGTTGATGTAAAGACAGGGTAAAGCTTCACAAATGATGCAACAATTCGGGCAATGGCTAACAGGACTACATGTTTACACAGAAATGTACAGTTGCTCTTCAACTATAGTGAGAAGGGAAGGTGTCCAAACGGGCAAGGGAGGGCACTGCTACGAAATTAGTTAGCTAGAGTCCGGCTAACGTGATATCTTCTTTTTTTTAACCATCAACCATTATGACACAATGCATATTTTATATTCTGAATGCAACACTAGTTTATACAGTGTAATGTAGTACAATGCACATATTTGTATATTTTTACACACTAACGGACTCATCACAGTGAAGATGTATATTTTATTCCTACTATCTTAAGTACCAGTGTTCATATTGTAGCGTACTGCACATATTTATTTCTATTTTATAGAATTTATTACTTTATCTATTTAATACTCTAATCCTTACTTTTTATAATTCTCTATTCTTTACATTGGAGCAACTGTAACAAATCATAATTTCCCCTCGGCGATCAGTAAAGTATTTCTGATTATTATTATTATTATCAGTCAGAATGACACTTTTTAAATGGAATTGTTTGTAACTAAAGGTGACACTCTCTGTCCACTTGCTTTTTAAAAACAAAAAGTATCATAGATAAGCAATTGTTTTGATAACTGTCAACGTTCATATCACGGTACACCATGAAACCTGTATACCACTGCAACCCTTGTGTGAATATATATACATATATATATATATATATATATATATATATATATATATATATATATATATATATGTATATATTGCATCCAAGTAATGCTTAATGGATTGCAGTTCCAAGTCTTTTTTATCCTTTCTGTGTGTACAGGACACTGCAGTTCTCCTTGGAGTTAGTAAAATATTTTATGTGCTTTTGCAAGACCTTCCATATAGTTGGTCTCTTTCTCCCTATATCTTCCAGAGACAGTGAATTAGGTGTGCTTTGTAGATAAACTTGGCAAACAGTGTCTGAGAAAAGGACTTGAGACAATGATATAAAATGGAATATTTACAGGACGCTATGTCTCCTTTCAAACTCCCCCACTGTGCACTGAGCTTTTCATGAGGTTATGCTTTATGATGCTGTGAAGAGCACTGGACCATCCAATGTCATGGTTCAACCAGAATGATTTAGATTGGCTTGAGCTAATATGTGTCTGCCCTGGTCTAAAGGTAAAAAGTAGAATAATAGCAGCCTGCAAACTGCACGTTACACTATGCAGATCTGCAGAAAGATTGTAAAACACATACAGTGTGAAACATCTGGAATGTCAGGAACCCTGCTAGGCTTGCTTTCTCAGCAATGGCCAGGCACCCCAGCATTAATTTGGTATAGATGAGCTTTTATCCAACTGATAAACTGTAGCTTTGCCTAAGAGTGAACATATCAGAGCAATTCATTGTCTCACTAGGTTAAGATACAATGCGAGAGAAGCAGTGGTCTTGGCTCTGAGAAAATCTCCCAGTGTGAAGGGGCCCAAGGGACATTCAACCATTGTCGACAGAGATCCAAAATATGTTTGTTGACATGAGGTGGTTGTTTTATTCCTTCTCTGGTGAAGCAGACTGTGTAAGTATAAAACAACAAGCCACAATCTAATGAGGCTTTACAGCCATGATGAGTGTTTTGCCATGCTATGTGGTGCAGGCTTTTAAGAAAATGGCTATAATCATCTGCCTCTGGTGCTGTGAAGAATTTCCATTTTTGTTTGTTTGTTTTGTTTTTTGTTTGTTTTATTTGAAGTGGACCTTTGTATCAACCCAATCACCAGAAAAAGTATTTCTGCAAACCATAAATACATCACGTTTGCACGTTATTATGTAGCAGATAAATAAAAGCTCCAACAACACTGTGGCTACAGTGTGGTTAGGTTTAGTCACAAAAACCACTTGGTTATGGTTAGCATGGCTGAAAATACCTGGTTTTGGGGCACAATCCCAGCTTGAGAAGCAGCTATATCTCAATAAAAATCACCCACTTTTTATGGCACTATCCTCACCAAAGGGTTGATACAAAACACCTTCAATTGGAGCCTTAAAATCTGATGGAAAAACACCTACCTGTCACTATTAAACACCTACGTGTGAAGCCTAAATGACAATCAAAACAAGGCAATGACTCGCTGTAACACAATCAGTTTTGTTGTTTGTTGCTCTAGAAAAGGTACTCTGCAGTAGTCTGCAGGTTGGTAGCTGTCTCACTTTCAAAACATATGATACTTATGAAACGTATTTGCGGTGTGCAGAAACATACAATGCCAACATTTTCTTCTGGTTACAGGGCTGGTTGTACCCATTTTGTATTAGTGATTGTAGATGTATATTTATTTCATCCAAAAAGTATTATGAATATTCACACAGATGCATGCAGAACATACAAAGATATCACAACCAAGACTTTAAATTATGATTTTCACTTGTGTCATCGCTGTTACAAAGTGTGGACTTTGAATTGTGGAATTAAAGTCAAAAACAGTAGCAGGGTAGTGTCATCAGCATGTTGTAGACAACTTATATTAACGCATAGGAGACTAAGAAGAAAAAACGAATGCCCCAGTTTGCTGCCCTGTGGTACCTCAGTATCACTTACAGGGGAAGGAGAGAGTTTGAGCTTTTGGAAAGAGCATGCTATGAGAACAGCTGCTAATTTTTTTCTTTTTAATTTTAAATTTGAAAAGTTTAGAAAAGTCAAGAATCGCACCATGTCTTATAGGTTTGTTGGCACCTCAAACATGAGTATTCCATGGCGAGAGATTTACTTACAATTAATGGATACTGAAATTAATGCATCCTAATACGCTCTCAAATACACAACTCTAACCAGGAATACAGTGGCCTACAAAACCCATCTATTTCAGTGACATGTATTCCTATTAAAATACTAGTACAAATAAACTTTGCAGCAAAGAACCATTGAAATAAGGAGCTACCAACAACACAGCAGACAACATTATTTAGGCGCAGAAAAAATCATGCCGGCCTATCACTTACCATGTCAGAACAATACTTTACTGTAATGTTGTTGATATTTCATTACATCTGTGTGAAAAATGCCATCCATCTGGAACCCCAATCATCTCAAAATGTATTTGGCAGACACTATTGGCTCCAGTATGGTGGTGGCAGGCATTAGTGGAGAGGAGAGGAAGTGTGTATGGGCTTAGACCTACACTCACATGTGGGACACATTTGACAGAGTAAACACACGCATGCACACATACGCATAATTGGCAGGAGTACTGTCCATCAAAAACACTCTTAGGGAAAAAAGAGCCCGCCACATTGCATGTGAAACACCCACACACAGACCGAAACACATACAGCGCACTCAAACCCCGACAAACAATCTATATAGACCCACACATACACTGTACACACACTCCAACTTACAGCCTTCATATTTCTGTATATGTATGCACACACATTCACCCTATCAACAACTTCCTGGCACATGCAAACACATTATATACTTTCATCCTAGAAATGTGGCGACCATTACCATAGGATGTGGATGTGAGCTGTGATAAATAAAGCAGGATCAGAATCCGAAATGTTTATGTGGTGCATTATAAAAAAAGAAACCAGAGCAGGCCTGTTTCCTACCTCAGTCGTCCAACACAGACCAAACTAAATACACAAAAACAATCAGCAGCAACTCATGGAAGGCTGATTATACCAGCAGACACACACACACACACACACACACACACACACACACACACTTGTGAACACCTGCAGCAGATCGAAACCTTGGTCTTTGATTTCAAGCGGTAAATTCAGAATCTTAATCACTTCGTCACAAAATGCATACTGACAATCAAAATGTCCACTAGGAGAAAATACATTTCCAAAGTTTTTACCTGTTGTGACTCTCCTTCACTCTCGTCAGTGCGGCTGGTGTCTGAACTCAGCCAGTGTAGCTGCAGAACAGAGCTGTTTCTTGTCCTTCAAAAGAAGCTTTTTGCTGCCATTTATTCTGGTAAAGAATGGAAAGCATCTTCCACAGATCGTGCAGCTGCTCTCAATCTTTCACAGCAAACAAAAGGCTTTAATTTATTTTAGTCCAAATTGCTGACTGATATCTCAGACTGCAGTTGACCTCAGATTTTGCTGTTGAACCTTAACATGCAGTGTCAAAAATCTTTTTTTTATTATTATTATTATTTTGTGCTGCTTATTTTGTGACTGGGCTTTGATGATAAAATAAGACATATGTAACATTGTCTTTGTATGTCATTAATGCTAATCATGCTTCCATAACTCTCCCCAGTATGTTGCTTAAATAAAACTCACTATTATGACATAATTGTTATACTGAGACTATAGTTTTGTAATTTTATTACTAAATTAGATGTAAACCATCTGAACCACAATGTTTATCAATGGAATGTGTAAGGTTAAGATGATTAACTCATGTGGAACAAAAGACTAAAGCATGAAATTAGATATTTTTTCCTGAGAACAAGATGAGGACATACCCCCTCAGAGAATCTGTGACAAACACATCCCTCTGTATTCAGCCATACATAAATCCCCAAGAGATGAAATTGCTCAGTAATGACACTGACATGAATTAAGTTAAACGGCCTAGATCTGAGCCATACTCAAAAAAGTCAAACTACATTTTTGACATGTAAGCCGTAACTCTCAGAGGAGGTAAGATAGCATCAGGACCCCAGTGTTCCCCACTGGTGATGGTTGATTGTAGCTGTGACAAAGCAACAACAGAGAAGAACAATGCACATAAATTGAATAAGTAACCACAGTGACTGATGTTTGTCTATTGTCCAAGCTCAGTCCATAGGGGCCTGGGCTGGGAAACAGAAGGTCACTGGTTCAAGTCCTAGTACAACCAAGTATGGAGTGTGAACTGGTTGCTGAAGAGGTGCCAGTTTGCTTCCTGGGCACTGCCAATGTGCCCTTGAGTTAGCCAAGGCAGCCCCCTTACCCTCCACCCAATGCATGTGTAGGTCTTGTTTACACATGTACATGTACATTTCCCCTTGAGGATTAATAAAGTTGATCTTGTTCTGCTTCTTTTTCTGGAGGCTGCAGGGCAGCTCGGAAAACAATCAAAAAAGAGTTCTGGGATAATCGAATATTGTTTGGTTTTATGTGATATTTGTTGCACATGCTTTGTGTGTTTGTTGGGCAATTTATCCATCTCATTTACTGTGTGGGGATTCTCGTCAGCTGTGGAGGTGTTTTGTTTTTTTATGTTTTTCCTCTATTTTAATGTTAAACTACAGATTGTATTCACACATATTCCCCAGAGGGGCTGACATCAGAAATATAAATATATTAAAGATTTCTTTATGTGATCATCTGCTCCAAACATGCTACTGCAAGTGTTTGCAATACATAGCCCATACTGCTACCTGAAGCTACACGCCAGCTTCATGAAACATGTAATCTTGGCTGCCAATGTCGTTATTTTTCCCCAACTTCGGATCATAATCCTGCTAGAACATGTTCGGTTCCTGGAAAATTTAGGTTTAGAAGCTTTTATTGGTGATTTTTCAGGGTAGAATGTGCCGCTAATCTGTTTCAGTCATTACCCACCTGCAATGATGGAGCAGAGGTGCTGAGATATGTGAGACCCAGAAACGCTGACCAGTCTGAGCAACTGGGCTTTTAGGAGGGGGGTTTAAAGAGGCAGGGGATAAAATGGAGCATTTGAAACAGAAGGTGAATACAGGTGTTCTAGCACAGACAGTATGACAAAAATAAAGTGTTTTTTTTAACATTAAAGCGTGTAAACATGCTCTAGTAGAAACCCAAAATGCAAATATGAACCTAAAAATGAGCAGAATGAGCTGTTTGCGTTGGTGGTGGCTCCCCACATAATTTTAGTTGCACAGCAACCACGGGGCCCAGAGGCTCCCTCTTGTGCTCTTGAACTACCACCTGTCCACCTGTCACTGACTCACTGAGGCTTTAACAAACCTCAGGACTCTCCCACAAAGCGGGCGTGCCAGTGGGTGAGAAAATAAGAGAGGAGGCATACTGCGGTCAACAGAGCATCCTTCGGTGCCTCCTTCAGTGGCCTGATTAAAGAGATGGCTTGTGCTAATGTCTGCCTGGCTCTCAGACCACAGGAGAGGACACATCAGAGATAAGTCAGCCCAGAGAGGAGCAGAGTGGGAGAAACTCTGCTTGTCTAAACTTATCTTTAAGGTCTGTTTTGGGCTTGGTCTTCTCTTGATTAGATATAGATTAGTGTCAGCAGTGGATACACTTTCAGGCCAATCAGCTGTGGAGGTTGAGTCTTTTCAAAACTTTAATGTTTAAACATCCTCTCATCCATCAAATATTTTGGAGATGTCATTAATCAGTTGACAATTTGATTTTTAATTCCGTTAACTAACACAAAACACAGAAAATCCAACATGTTGCAGATCATCCTATGATTCATTATTCTAAACATGCATATATATGTTTATAATCAATACTGAGTAATAATAGTACATTTAATTACATTCTTGATACATATCTGTGAGCTAATACAATCAATACATCATACAGAAAAAAAGGAATATCAAAATAATGCGTTAATTTTGGTTAATTAATCACAGAAAAATATAACGCGCTAAAGAAATTAACACTGATTAATCGCATTCCATGGTGCCTTTTGACCCAAGCGCCATTGAAGGCTTTGTCACATGATGGAGGCAGACAAGATGATGCTGCTTGGCCCTGTGCATGGAGCATTTACATTTAAAAAACGCCTAGATGGAACTGTTGATAGGAGCACTGCTGTCTGCAATTTCTGCAGTCAGGAATTTTCATACCAACGGCGTACTTAAAGCCTGAAATGTCACCTCAACGCAAAGCATTTAGCAATGAATCTGAAGGTCCGAGCTAGCACAGCCTCTGATGCTAAAGCTAGCAGCTAGTCTCGTCAAGCCATGCTCAACCAGGCATTCAGACGCAAACAGCCTAAGTCTACCTGTGACCGACTCACTAACACCCTTGCAAAATGGTCCGGCAGCTTTACTACGACACATCTTCCAAAATTCAATGGGAAATTTTCAAAATACTTTTATGGCAAAAAATGATGCATGTGATAAAAATCACAGACCATGTAATTAATCAGATTAGTTTTTTAAATCATGTAACAGCTCTTAAAAAACATTATTACATTAAAAAAATAATAAAAAAAAGTTTCTAATGTGTTGCTTAACTGACTTTATTGTCACACTGTTTGTACATGCTTTTGTGCTGGATCAATAAAAACTCACTTCTCTGTTTCCCAGTCGACTTGATCACAAGGAAAGCTCACTGTTACATCATTGATTAAATATCTATCAAGCCTTTAATGTTATAAGATACATTGATACATTTATATAATGCTACAGAAACTGAGATTAGTATTTCATAACTATTCCTGTTTAAACCCACTTTATATTGCATTTAAATTGATCATGTATCATTTATTTTTAGAATAATTCATTACAAATTGATTAGGCCATTTTCACAGGTGTAATTATCAGCATTACTGATGGCTGAATTCTATTTCGGTGAGCCAGTTCCAGAGCTCTGTATTGTCATTGGTGGCTCACTGGAGAGGCATCCTGAGATGCTGAATAGAACACAACCACTGCTAAGTATTTCCACCTGTGCGTTTCCTGCTGATAACTCAAGATGTCTGCAGGGAAAAGAATGTCTATTAGGACCATGAAACTGAAGTAGCTAAATGCAATTCAGCCATTACTACTAGCCTATTTATTTTTACACCTGTGCTTTTCCTACTGTAACATGTCAATTTTTTTTCTGTGAAAAGGTTTATCTCATCTGGCAGATACAAATGAATCAGTGGTATTAACCATTAGCAGTGGTCTAGTTGTCTTTTAGGTGTTTTTGGGTCAAATGTAAATACCTGTGATGGGCAGCACCTTGCTTTTACCAATCCAGCTGTGCTGCAATATCAGTTCTATATATCAAAGCAGGCAAACTGTATCATGGCGGGGACAGTTACATCACTTTCTGTGTATCAGTAAAAACACTGCCTCTGCCTTCTCTTCAATGTCATACACTGCAATATCCTCTCACTTCAGTCTCAGTGGAACATTGCAGTTCAAGAGATGACTTTTACAAACGTAAATCAAGTCGCTCTCTCCCCACACACACACACACACACACACACACACACACACACATTCCCTGTTTGCTGGGTCTCTAGAAAAAGCATCAGAAACCAAAGGAGCCGCACACTCCTCCATGGAATTCACTGAGGACAGGATGTTGGCTTCACAGTCACGCAATGCTGCACACTCTTTATTCCCATTACACATTATATCATCATGTATCTGCATCAAGTGCTGAACGCTGCCAGAATGGATCAAGACCTTGCCATTGTTATTCTGTTTTCTAGTATATTACAATTAACAATGTCATTGTCATTTAGTTTCCTGCAAGTGTTTTTCACCACATGCAGCTGTACATCTGGAATTATTTTTCTGATGAAAATTCAGAAGGATTTGGGGAAAACGCATTAAAAAGACAGCAGGAGAATTCACAGGTTAATGAGTGCTTTCAGAGACTCTTGAGATAATGAATGGAGTTGTGTTTGAGTTTGTGGATGTATATTGCTTTTCATTGTTTTTAAGATTACAGTACACACCAGCCAGATTACAGAAGTAATTTTCCGTTGACAAAGTAGCAAATCCAGCAAAAAACAAAGGGCATTATTGTACCTTAAACAGTGGCTTAATCCATCAAAATAAGCTTTTCAAGAAACTGTCATTTCCTTAAAGAAACTTTGCAAAACAGCAATGGAAACAAGTGAAAATCTCTCACACCATATGAAGAATGTTTCACTTAAAGTAAAACCAGATTTTATGTTTGAGCGACACACTGAAGGGCTTATTTTCTGAAGTGTGTTAGAGCTTAGTTTTGCTGTTGCCAAACCCATTTCCCTAAATGTCTTTTTTAACTTTTCCTGCTCTTACTAGCAGATCTGGGAAGCCGCTTATCAGAGGAGGAAATGGTCGATTTGATGTGGTGTTCCACTGTGGCCTCGCAGCTGAACCTGTGCACAGGGAGAAACATGCTGTTTGCAGGCTCCTATTTAACAATCAGCATGTCATTTAATATTCTTACTTATTCAGAATGATACTTAGTTTTCAGTTGACTGATCCCTACACTGCAGTAATAAGCAAATCCTCTGGGTCCTCCTATTTTAAAGTGAGCAAGGAAATCAATACTATCACCTCATTTGTTTCATTATTATTTACTCAGTGGTTGCATTGTTAGTACAAAAATTAGACGAATTATACTATAATTTGTGTAATATAATCTAATGATCACTGCCATTGATTGCTACTTCTCTCAAATTACCATAGATCCATTTTAGACAAACATCATACTTTGCTCAGTCTAGTCAGGAGTACATTATTGCGAGATACACTGGGGAAAGAAGAGCTGGTGACAGTGACTCAGAGGACATAGAAAGAGTGAGAGGAAGACACTGAGGCATTTGCATGGGTTCAAAGAAAGTCTTAGCAGGGATATGATTCCAGGCCAGCAGAGTAAAAGCCTCAGTATGCTTTAAACTAAGTGCTTGTGAGATCTTCTGAAGCCCCCTTTTCTGACAAAATTGCATCCAGCTATTTTTGCAACTCTCCAAAACAGACAATCCAACAAGAAAAGCAACTATACATTGACTGGCCAGGTGTGGAAGTTCTGTTTGCTTTTGGGCTATCTGAATCAGAAGCTGACCATTGTTAGAGAAACTGAACCTAAGCTGTAAGGTCCTATCACACTGAGAAACCCTTGTCCTCTGTCAGACAATTTGGAGCTTTGGTGGCCAAAAACATCCTGCAGCATAATTCTGACAATGTCAGAAATTTAGGCCCAAACTCAAACAAACAATATGAATTCTCCTACAACTCATGTTGTGGAATAAAGTGACTCAAAACACATAGGTCTGGGCATTTGAGGGTTTACTCACAAGAAAGCCAAAGAATTGGTACAACATGACAATTTTCAATGTCTGACAACAAACCAACCTGTAGGTATACAACATGAAATGACACATCATACACTGGCAAGCACAGGATTTTGTTAGCCCCAAGTCTGGGTGAAAAAAACACACAAACCAAAACCACGGAGGCGAAAGGAAAAAGAGGTTTGTGGGAATCTGCAAAGAAGAAAACAATGAAGATGGATGACCTGAGCTGACGATAGGCCTCTGCTCTCATATGCTTTTTTTCTATCTACATCGTTGCACTAGGATTCAACACGCATTCATGGCACAATCGGACATGTCTCAAATTGATATCATACAGTTGGATACAGATTGCAACCAAGATTTTATTAGACCCATCTTTTACAGTGTGACATGCAATTTGATAAAACCCAAACCTTATTTAGGAATGTGCATATTAAACATAAAATCAACTGAAAATAAATTATATTTATAGATTTTGACAAAGGGCTTCTCTATCAGAAAGGACCTTAGGATGTGGAAAGGAATCACATTAAGGGCCTTATCATTTCAGTTTATACACTATGTCCTTGTTCATATGACCAACTGACCTACTACTTACCACAAATTAATTGCTCTACTGTGGATCTATGGCCTCCAGGGCCCTGATAGTTTTAAGACCTCTGGGCAGTTGCCTACTTTGCACAATTGATAATCCAGGCCTGGGTCCAAGAGGGCTCAAGTGTGAAAATGAATGGAGGGCTTATCTCTTATTAAGTCAGAGACTTTCTCATACTCTATTATGAACACATAACATGTTTTTATCACTTAAGCAATTACTTTTGTTCCAAAGTCCTAAAGGTGTAATGTGCAGGAGCTGATTTGGTGAAGAGAACCTCTGTCCCTCACTCTAATAACCTTGTGTCCTCAGTGTTGTAATAATAGATCTTCTCTTCTGTCGAACTGCCCCCCTGATGCACAATAGAGAAAGTGCGTCACTGCCAGCTCCCCCACATCAAGTGATCAACTGATGTTGTTCTGCATCTGACATCTCCTCTCTCAGGGGAGGCAGGCCCCGTTTTCCATGCCCGCAGGTTCCAGCTCTGGTGTGGGATTCCCAAGGCCTCAGGAAAGCACAGTTTACAACATTCCCACAGTGGTGGCCACTGAATGACTCTCTTCCTCTTCTCCCCTCTTCTGTTGAACTGGGGTTTCTTTTTGCCCATGTTGTTGTCAAGCAGTGGTTTGGGAAACTGCCCAACAGTTCCTGGTTCATTTAGTGAGGGGGGACAAGGAGGAGGAAGAAGAGGAGGAGACCCACAATCCCTCCAACCCGACCGTCCACGACAGCTCTGCTGCTTTGTTCCCCATCCAAGACACCCCCTCCCACCCCTAACCACGAGATCTTTTCAGTGGCGGAAAATCCTTCCCATGAGCGGTCCAGCTCTACGGAAGTAATTAAACATGGGTAGTTTGGTGTAATGGACATTGTCATGCTGCCATTAACTGATCCCCAGACTCACAAACTCAGATACACAGCATAATCTGTACTGATGAGTAAGAAAGATTGCTACTTCCTAAACTTTCTGTTTTGACATGTAGCAGAGCAACAGTCTGTCAATGTTTCAACTTCTTTTCAGTTGAACATGTGATTTTCATTGCTAGCAGGTTCATCACACCCATGCTGGTGGTGCAGACAGTCTTGTGCTAGCATTTAGATCTTCAGATAAATCAGTAAAGACTGACATGAATGAAAGAATGGAAACACTACTAACATTAAAGCACATTTAAATGACAAAGAGTCAACAGCCATGCTAGTGGTTCTGTGAGGCCGCACCATAGGCTGTACAAAATAGAGCTGCACTTAGGCACGGTGGTGTTTAAAGCCAATATCAATATGCTAGCATGCTCACAATGACAGTGCTATGTCTAGCAGGTACATAATCACTGGTGACCAGCGTGTAAGCATGCTAATATTTGCTATAGCACAAAAATCAAAGTAAAACTTAAATTGATGGGAATTAGTTTAGTAGATCTTTGGTCATGAGCATAGACTGTAAAAATAGTGGCTGTAGCTACCATGACGTCACACAGTAGACTTTTGAAGCCTTGAGTTCAGCATTTCGGCTGTCACCATCTTGGTTTTTTAAAGTCAGAAGTGACCATATTTGAACAAGAGGGTGCCGCTGTGGAGGACCTGTGGAGTACAGTTGTCATGGACAGAGAAATTAGCTAGAAAGACCTAAAACATTTTTATACCAAGCTGTAAACATGTTGATTTCTGCTGTAAAGTTGGGCATTTTAACATGAAGGTCTGTGGGGACTGACTGGCTTCTGCAGTGGCTGTTCAAAGAGTTGCAGTTCCCTGCTGGCTTCATTTTCCAGTCCCAGAGGCTGCGCTTGGTCATAAGCCAAGGTACTGGACAAAGTGAAATTCTGATGTCATAAAGAGTCAGGGGATCAACACACTTATTTTACTTATGTCTACCAAAGTCTATGGCACTCCAGCTAGTGTTCAGTCTGGGGCAAAGAGGACCAATTAAGAGACTGATCTTTTCATCCCTGGAGCCATACCACGACCTTTGCTAAAATAACATACAACGTAGAAGAATAAATAGACATTTTTTCAAACATGAAATGTGTTGAATGGACTTCTGACTCATCAAAACGCTTTTGCACTAGGCCTACGTGACATTCACCCATTGGCTCATACATTCATACACTAGTGGCAGAAGTTACTGTACAAGGCGCCACGTGCTCACCAGTTCCACATTTACATGCACTCACACAGGGGTTTGGTGTCTTGGCCAAGGATACTCTGACATGCGGATCAGAGGAGACGGTCAATCTGACCACCGTTCTTTCGATTAGTTGACAACGACGCCCCAATGTCGCCCAAAACATCAGTGTATGTCAGTGTCCTGTTACATGTAGCCAACAACTGCTTGATTAGGTGTTGAACCAGCACATTTATCATCAAGCTCTGATTCCAGTGATGAGCTGTTGATGCTTCATACAGCCTAATTAGCAAAACATAAAGTTAAGTATTATAACAGGGCAGTGAGAACAGAACCAGACAATCACATGGGGTCTGTTTTCCACACCAGTCTTGGTGGTTAATTGCTCATTTCCCATCATCACTGCTAATGACTGAACAGGCCTTAAGATATTAGTTTATTGCAATATGCCATTCTTACACTAACCTTTTCACTATTTCCTCAGCTTTATTGTTCTTAAAAGTGAGACCATGCGTAAAAAGCTGAAGTACTCACGCAATGAGACACGACTCAAATAAGAGAGACCTAATTAAGTGTAAGAGCCAAGTTAAAGACTGTGACAGTAATTACAGAAGCAATGACTTGACATCCTTCCTGCCCTTACCACATTTCACGACTACCGGCTCCTTTGGAAAACAGTCAAATTAAGACTCATTAAGCCCCTCTGAGGTTTTTAATTTAAACACACTTTTATAAGTAAAGATTCTTTCAATATTTCCAACCATATATACTCCTTAATTATATCAATAAAGCTGTACGTGTTGTGCTAGAGCACTGATTCAGTGGTTTATAGAGCAAGACAGCCTTAATAGAGGAAAAGTGTTTCCGGACGTGCAGTTGCGATCCACATGTGCTGCGTTACAGTATGACACAGAAAATAAAAACTAATCAATATTTTTTGACTCCTGCATCCACACCCAAGCTTGCCTGTTCAATGGATCGAACATGAGCTCCAACAGGAAAAAGGCTGCTTTTCTTGGACGACAGACGACAAATTCACTTCCATTTCATCTCTGTGAGTCATGTTAAACTGCTTTATGTTTGGACAAATTCCACTGTTCTTGCTGTGTGGTGAGGAAAAAATGAAAAAGGAAAGAGGAGCTTGAACTCGATAAATCTTGAATTGCACTTGGTCAGAATACCTGTGCGTGTGTGTGGCGGCGGTAAACACGCAGTGATGTGGTCACTGGAGGAAACTAAGAGTTCCGGAAAGCCTGAGGAATGAGATCATTCAAATTAAAGCGCGTGGCAATTACCAAATGGTAACAGGCTACTCAGCAGTGCAAGTGCAGGAGAGCAGGCGGCCTGACAAAGAGGCAGACACACAATGATTGTGGTGGAACTACTTAACAACTTACAGGTGAGTTTGGATCTAAACAAACATGACTTTTACTCTCTTTAACACAAACAAGGTCTCTGCATTGTTAAGCAAACACCACTTACATATTCATACGCACACACACACACGCCAGCGGGATTTTATATGAAAACACCAAATCCATGGAAACAACCTTTAATCCCCGTCTAAAAGCTGTGGTTGCCTCATGAAGCGAGCTGCAATGCATTCAACATCCCTTTTCATGCTGGTCCCCAGTCGAAGCGGAACACTGCGGTGATATTAGGGGAGACTGTTGAGATTTTGATTGCAGTTTGCGGTGCAAATAAAGTCAGGAATGAACAACACCATTCAGCTTTTCCAGGCTCCGAGTGATTTTCTGAGGAAATAAACTGTTTACCATTTCTGTTTCTCTTTTGTTGAAAAGGCATGACCAAAGGAAATCACTTTAGTGTTTAAATACTGTTAATGTTGATCATGTTTCAAAGTTGTCATGTACAACGCAGCCAATAAACTATAATTTGCTGATGTTTAGCATGTAGCCTAGAGGAGTGAGTCTGTGGAAATCATCTTGTGCTATCATTTGGTTCAAAAGGTTTTACTTCTGTAGTGAGACCTCGCTGTGGAATAAAACTCTTCATGTGAAATCTTTCTAATAACTCTCTAATGAATGTATGCATGGTAAGCACAGCAGGTTGCCCTCAGAAATAAATTGTAACATAGTAAGTTTGACTTGAAAGAGAAGACTCTCGTAATGGAAACTCCCCACAGGAAGATAGTGGTTTACCAAACTGTCCGATCTCTGCCTCACTCTGCACTGAAGCAAAGGGGCCCATTCTGTGTGTGTGTTCTGTTAATGAAAGACTTGCTTCAATGAGTTCTGAAAGGATGAGGCTCTTGAGGACACATGCCGAAATCCACAGCTGAATCCTCTGAAGGAAACTCAGAAGAGGCTAAAAGAAGAAAGATGGAAAGAATAGAAGAGAAGACAAAGGCATAGATGGGACAAAAAGAAGTAAGAGGAAAGAGAGTAAGGGAAGGAGAGATACTGGGAGACAACGAGATGTCTGCCATGCTTGAAAGGAAGACAGTGCCATCTAGAGACTTGTTGTGACAGTTGTGCACTTTTAGGCACAAGCATGCACACAGATTTGTTACTTTCAAGCGTGCATTTTTTGTCGTTTGTCAAACATTTTTAAACAAATGAATACTTCAGTGTTATTCAGTTATTTAATCAAGATTTTAACTGTCCCGTGAGAGCCCAAATGCTGTTTAGAGCTTTTTCTACTCTGAAAACAGGATAATTATTTGAAATATGCTTGCAGAAAAACTTTAATCCCCCCCAAGTCTTTCTCAGAAAGCGACCCAGTTCATGTTCTTGAGTCCTTACCGAAACTTTTTGGATTGACAGCCCTCTTCTCCCTGGGCCCTCGTGCTCCCTGCTGCTTCCACTCGGGGTTCCCAGGCTCTGCGTTTTCCATGGGGCCATTTGGATTTTCACCAAATTGTGGTTTTCTCAAACTTCATGACATCTTGGCTCATTTACTAGATTCAAAACAATAACAAATGTCCCTATTCAGGGCTCTGTTGCACTTGTATTAAATTGTATGTCAGGAGTTACAAGACAACAGGGAGATTTAGGCAAACAACAAGCCTGCACGCAGATGAGAAGAGAGTGATAGAGATCAGTCGGTTGAGTGATCAATTAAATGTGCAACACATTAAGACTATACAATAAGCCTTTATATCAGCTGGGTTAAAAAGATATACCATGTACCCATGAGGTCATTCATTCAAATAAACACAAGAAGTTTGTGCTCTAATAAAAAAAAAAAAAAAAAAAAAAGGGATCAGCGCTCAGTGAATAATCCTCCTAAGCCCTACGATAAGCTATTATGGCAAGGCTTAACTATACAGACCCGTGAGCAGTGATAACTAACATGTCTTTGGGGTCATCGGGTGGGAACCTCCTTTCACCGGTGTTTCGTCTAGTTAGTCCCACGACACCTCCAGGTGGCTAGACAGTGATCTCTGGCGTCCCAGAGACACTCCCCTAATGCCAGGTCTCACTGCTCCCCACACTAACCGAACAACCTCCTTTACCTTACCTATACTACCACAGAGGAGGTAGACCCAGGGAAGGAAGCCTTGTTAGGCTATCACACTCCCCCGCCGGGTTAGGCTGTACAGTCTACCTCCCCAGGACGAGCTCTCACAACAGTGACACCTCCAGGAGGCTGGACAGTGATCTCAGCCCAAACAGCACTGCCAACTTCAACCAAGCCCAGGCTCCGTTTATGCGAGCTCCAGGCAGAAGCAATGCTGATACTACCTTTACTAGCACATTCACCATACTCTATTTCACACGCTACATAGCATAACTACAATGTAAGCTAAAGTTAAAGGAGATAAATGAACTCACAGGATCAGCAAACACACTCACTTTGCAGCATGGTCTCAAACAAAATGGATTCAAATAGGCCACTCCCACACTTAAATAACCTTCCTCTTCCTGGATTTCCTTCTTACTTACACATGGCTTTCTCAGCCCAAACAGCACTGCCATCTTCAACCAAACCCAGGCTCCATACATGCGAGCTCCAGGCAGAAGCAATGCTGATACTAGTTTTCCTGTCACATTCACCATACTCTATTTCACACTCTACATAGCATAACTACAATATAAGCTACAGTTAAAGGAGCTAACTGGACTTACAGGATCAGCAAGCACACTCACCTTGCCGCATGGCCTCAAACAAAATGGATTCCAATAGGCCACTCCCACACTTAAATACTTCCTCTTCCTGGATTTCTCCTGACAGGAAGTGGATCTCTCCACCTGATCTCAAGGAGTTATGTGCCCTGCTTAGTAGTTCCCCCTGCTGGCCCCCAGCTGACATTATTTCTTCTGTAATAGATAAACTGGCTGCATTTAATTGCTTCATCTGACATTTCCCTCACTGTCTTCCTCAAATTCTGTCCCCGCACTCCGAGTTCCCCCAGGAGTGAGACAGTTGATCTTGCTATGAATCCCCTACACCCCACTTCCACTGGACAAATCCTAGTCTTCCATCCTCGCTGCTCAGCTTCTGCTCCTAAGTCTGCATATCTAAGCTTCTTTCTTTCATAGGCTTCTTCCACTGAGTCTTCCCAAGGAACTGTCAGCTCAATGAAATAAACTATCTGTTGACTCACTGACCACAACACTAAGTCAGGCCTCTGCCTGGTACAGACTATTGTCGTACCTGATTATGTCGCCATGTATATCGGCCTTGTGACAAGCCAACTTTACAGCCTGACAAAATATGCTTTAAAGTTGCGGTACGTGAACACAATGGGCATGATGGGTCCTCATTTACCCACAGTTTTAGGTTCTGGGGGGTTGGTAACACATCGTATGTAGCCCCTACCAGGAATCTAATACGATTCTCCTCCATACTCCACAGGTCCCTCCAACTAAGCTTCCTCTTCTCTACACTTTCCCAATTCAACCACTGTCCCTGTTTAGCCTGGGCCACTACCTTTGCACCCCTTACTATCTCTTCCTGTCTGCGTATCTGTTCTACAACCAGCTTTCTTTTATCTTTGAGGCCTGCTGTATTCCATACCGGTTTACCTGAGCCAAGCCCCAGGCCTCCCCGGCCAAACTGAACATTACCTACAATCTCTGCATGTCTAAGAGCTGCCTCTGCCTCCTGAACTGCCGATCTTGGGTTCCACTTCCTCCCCTTGGCTGGATTTGGAACCACACTCCTAACTACCACGTCCTTACTCCCAGATAACAAGAGCTCTGTCCTGACCTTGGTACATTTAAATTCCTCTGTTAAACTAGATACTGGCAGCTGAAGTATCCCTTTTCCATACAATGCAACACTACTTAGGCACCTAGGAGCGCCCAACCACTTCCTAATGTAGGAGCTAACCGACCTTTCCATTCTCTCCACAACAGATATTGGAATTTCATAAACTGACAATGGCCACATTAACCTAGGATATAGCCCAAATTGCAAACACCACAACTTCAACTTTCCTGGAAGTTCTGATTTATCTATTCTATCCAATCCTTCAGCCACATCTTTTCTAAATTTCACCACCTGTTCCTTATCATTCAACTCCACATTGTACCACCTACCTAAGCTCTTTACTGACTTTTCCCTAATTGTTGGGATTTCCTCATCATCTATGACAAACTTCCTATCACTTAACTTCCCTCTACATATCGAGATGCTTCTAGATTTACTAGGCTTGATTTTCATGCTGGCCCACTTGAGGTTCTTATTTACCTTCTCTAGTAGCCTCTTTGTACATGGCATTGTTGTGGTCACCAGTGTCATGTCATCCATGTAAGCCCTAACTGGTGGAAGATGCAACCCATTCTGCCGTCTCTCCCCACCTACCACCCACTTAGAAGCCCTGATGATTACTTCCATTGCCATAGTAAATGCTAATGGAGAAATTGTACACCCTGCCATGATGCCTATTTCTAGCCTCTGCCAACCTGTTGTGAAACAGGTTAGTATACTGACTGAAATTTCTTAATTTGCCTTGAATAATGAACAGGTCACCTTCAATATTCATAGAGGGGCAGTCTGCTCACATTCACTGTTCCTGTATTATTTAGCCCATAATTGCTCAAAGAGCAGCCCACAGGCCAACTGCAGCCCCCAGATACATTTTGTGTGGCCCCTGAGCAAGACATGAAATCCATGCATTATATTTGAATCATCCACAGCCCATTTTAAAGATGCTGACTTTTAGTAGCTTTGATCTAAAGTAAGATTCAGTGCATCTAGCAGTGAGGTTGGAGAACTACAACTTCTCCTTACTGGGCACAGACATGCAGAAGGCCCAACCACCTCTTTTTGTTTGCTTTGTCTCTTCTTGTAGTTGTTTTGTGTCTCTTTGAAGAAATATTGTGTCTTTTTGTGTCTCGCTTGTGTTGCCACTCTTTCTGGTTTGTGCATTAATTTGAGTGACATTTTGCACATGAAGGCCTGAGGGGACCCTGACACACTGGACCCCTGGGCCTGGTCCTGGTAGGCCCATTTAGTAATGCATCCATGTCTCCATGTGCCAAGTGTGTAGGAGAACTTTAAGTGGCCAATGCAAAAACGTGAATAGCCCTATCTACAGCCAGGGTTTGTTTTGGTGGACTCTGTGGAAGAGGACCTGCTCCATATTTAGATATAAGCAAGTAATTTTAAGGTAACAAAAACATGATTGTTATTTTCAGGGGCTGATTGACTAAAATAAACATAGTTATGAATATTGTATTCTGTATCTGCCAATGTATGCCCTTAAATCCTACACACTGGACCTTTAATACACTACTTAACTACTGTGTCAAACTTTGCACCACTCACAAACGTCTGTCAGATTGGAAATTAACTTGTAGAAAGCTATTGGTTGCATGGCCTCTGGTAGCACCTCCCAAGCGTCACAGGAATTGCGTTGTGTCATCAGTGATAGGGCTGTAAGCTAAAATTAGCAATTTGGGTGTACAACTCAGTCAGTGTGGAAGTGGGATGGAAAAACCACCATGGAAAAACACTATATTTGAGGTGAAAAGGAGGTTTCAGGAAAAATGAATAAATTCTTACTGTTTTGGCCCTCTGGGTGCAGATAAATTGATCTGCCTTATCTGCAGACAGGTGACTGCCGTGCTCAAGGCCATTATGAGACCAATCACAAATCTTATGACAGGTTTGTGGGTGAGAAGCATAAACGTAAGGTTGAAAAGTTTTAACAAGGGCTATGTTCCCAACAGTCAGTCTTCACAAATCTTGTGAAAAGCAATGAAGCTGTAACACGGGCGAGCTGTGCAGTATCTTACAAATTGCTGAGCACAGTAAGCCACTCAGTGATGCAGAGTTTGTGGGGGACTGCTTGGTGGAAGTGGTGGACATCATATGTCCTGAACCTGTGTGGCCCTCAATCATATGCCAGCTTCCTAATGGCCCTCAGCCATCAGACCTTTGACAACACCTGATTTAGACATTTAAGGACACATTTCTGGAAACAGATCCTACATGTTAATCACTTAACTATTCCTGGGCATGGACCCTTAAAAAGGATACACAATGTACTGTGTATGAGGGGAATTTCCCTCAAGATGTGATTAACTAATAGTGTGCTGAGGCTTTGCTGGGATAAAAAAAACACCATCTGCGGGCTGTATTTCCCTGATATTGACAGAGGGGTGATTTTCTTCCACTAGATTTAACCGAACCTATACTCCAGAGATTCTGTCCATGACTATCCCTCAGATATTTTGGAGGAAAACGTATCTTGGATGGGGTTGTGAGGAAGGAGAAGGAATCATTCTCTCATGTTCACTGAAGGAGATGGCTAACAGAACAGGAAGCATGGAAACTTATCCTACTTTTGAAGAATTGCTCTGCTTCCTGGCAGGGTGGAAGCACTCCTATGTAGTTTAAGATGATAAAAAAACATACAGGAGACAATACAGAATTATTATACATTTACTGTATGCAAACAAAGATGAGACACAAAAAGCGAAACGCACTGACATTTCATGTTGACCAGTAACAATGTGTGAGAAACTTAACAGAGCTGTGCAACAGACATGCACAGACGCCAATCAGTGCAACAAACTTACAGAAAGGCAGCTTTCTGGGCAATAAATACAAAGTCATTCTTATGATCATAAATAAATTTGATTTACAGGGAGGGTTTTGTTAAATACGCTTAAACAGTACACGTTTTTTACCTGATGGTAACACCTACATTAATAATAAGTAGACCCCAAATGTAAACTTTTCTCCTGCTAGCAGTGTTTTCAGTTCAGATCCAGGACCTTAAAATGCTCATTTCAAACTTTTTGTTCATGTTTTTGTCCTTAAAATTTTACAGTTCCACCATTAGTTTTTCTTGTCTGATGAATCTTTGAGGCCATTTTACAAAACTCAACGTTAAGGCATACGGTTAAAAAAAAAATCCAATCTAACCTATAGGACACATTTTCATCCTTGCACTTCACACGAGTGATCACTTATAATGTAAGTGGTCTACAGTATAAATATAAGAACACAGGGTTGCTGCACATTCTGCCACTCACTCTGGCTTAGAGTCAGTAAAAGGCCTTTAAATCCAAGTGTACATAAAACAGAAAAATGAGCAATTCAAGAAGCTGCATCTGAGTAAAGCTCCTTTGAACAGGATATTCAACACATGGCGTGTTTAAGTCATTGCTTCAAACCAAATAACATTCTCACTATGGCTGTTCAGCTGAAAAGTGCTAGTTGAAGTAGGACCAGAACATGTCCCAGTGATTTGGGAAGTCACAAGGCAAACACTTAGGATACACATACTGGTATATTTTCCACAAGTCAGAACGTACTAAGGCTTCTCTGATAAGTTAAGAAGCATTTCAATAAATTATTACAATAATAGGAAGATAGGTGTATTACATAACTCTTAACTTCAAAATTTTTGAAAAATAATATTATTAACTGTTTACTATTAGAAAATAATATGCAAATAGCAAACTGGGATCACAATATGCTCTGTCCTGGGGGTTGGGGCTGTTTTTTAAGGTTTGAGTTGGAAGAGCTCTGTAGAAGAAGAGAAGGTGGATGGTTTTCAGTTTTGGTGAAGCAGGAAGTTCTTGATGGGTGGTGGTAGCGGTAACGAGGGTATGTGGTTTAGACGATGTTTGCCCATCGTTCTGCGGATCCTGATGCGACACAGGTATGTTAGCCTGCGAGGGCTTCCTGACAAGAGATAAAGCAAAGGCGGATCAGCAGAACTGTACTGCACATTCAGGTCAACCATGATAACAGGTACAGATCAGAGTTTTTTTTAAATTTAATCTGAATCTTTTTACATTTTTTTTGCCAGTGACTCCTATGGGCAAACCTTTTTCTTCTTTTAAGTCATGATGTAGTTACTTTAAAAGGGTTTATATGTATTAGGATTATAAACTCCTTATTGATATCACGTTTTGTAAAAAAGGAGAAATATAATCTGTCCTCATAGATGCCTGCATTTCCACAGATTTTACTCACTCCTTGCCTCCAGAAAGACCCTGAGTGCCTCCTGATCCACCTTCCTCCGATTAGGAGCCTCCAGCTCTGACCCGTCCCAGGGCACAAGGGCCGGGTTGGCCCCGTGGTCCAGCAGCAGGTGGATGAAGGCTACCTCACATCCGTGTCGCAGCACAGCATCCAGCAGGCAGGAGGCCAGACCGCGGGTCAAAGCTTCTTGGCAGACGGGCCCTGTGTAGTTAAAATCAGGCTGAGCGCCAGCCTGGAGCAACAGTCGGAAACAGTGGAGGTGGTGGTAGGCAGCGCTGATGTAGAGAGGACACACCACCAGAGTGTTGAGGGTGCGAGCACTTAAGAGGAGCCGGGGACCCAGCTGGTGGTCCATATCGACATCAGCATTGAACCTGGACAGAGGGAACCATGGCTAATTTTTGTAAAACTTTTTTGTCATACAGTATTATAACTGACTAAATGTTGTCATTCATTCAATTCCGTATGCAGTGGTGTACACCCTGGAAAGGTCACCAGACTATTGCAGGGCTGACACATAGAGATAGACAACCATTTATGTTCACATGCTTACCTGCATGTCTTTAGATTGTGGGAGGAAGCCGGAGTACCCGGAGAAAACCCACGCTGACATGGGGAGAACATGCAAACTCCGCACAGAGGGGCTCCCACACCCCTTGTACCCCCCCCCCACCCTGGATTCGAACCAGGAACCCTCTTGCTGTACCACTGCACCACCCTTAAATGTTCTGTTGGCCTAATATTCAGCTCAGAGTAATAAATACCACACCTATCAATCAATCAATCAATCAATTTTATTTATAAAGCCCAATATCACAAATGACAATTTGCCTCACAGGGCTTTACAGCATACGACATCCCTCTGTCCTTATGACCCTCGCAGCGGATAAGGAAAAACTCCCCCAAAAAAACCCCTTTAACGGGGGAAAAAAATGGTAGAAACCTCAGGAAGAGCAACTGAGGAGGGATCCCTCTTCCAGGACGGACAGACGTGCAATAGATGTCGTATAGAACAGATCAGCATAATAAATTAACAGTAATCCGCATGACACAATGAGACAGAAAGAGAGAGAGAGAGAGAGAGAGATGCAGGTAATGACAGTAGCTTACAACAACATTACTGAAAGTATGTCTTGAAAATATTATAATTATAGTTCTGGCTACTGTGGTACAATATGTTGAAAATATGTATTAATATCTGGCAGTATACATGTGTGACAATAGTCATATGTGTATAATAACAGTAGAAGTATGACTAATGACCTATGTAATGTAGCTTAAAATAGTAGCATCACACAATATTTGACAGGACTGAAAATGAGTCATCCTGAACATTTGGTATGCCTCCGTGATTGCAGTCGCCGTGGCTGGAGGCATTATGTTTGTGGGCTGTCCGTCCATCAGTCCCATTCTTGTGAACACGATAGCTCAAGAACATCTTCAGGGAATTTCTTCAAATTCTTCAAATTTGGCACTAACATCCACTTGGACTCAATGATGACCTGATTATATTTTGGTGGTCAAAGGTCTTTGTCCATCTAATTTCTTTGCAAGTGATATCTCAAAAACACCTTCAGGGATTTTTTAAAATTTGGCACAAATGTCCACTTGGACCCAAGGATGAACTGATTAGATTTTAGTGGTCATAGGTCAAAGCCTGTGACCTTGCATCCATCTCATTCTTGTAAACGCAATTTCTCAAGACCGTGAGAGAGTTTACTCAAATGTGGTACAAACATCCACTTGGACTCTAGAATGCACTGTTTAAAAAGTTGGTATTTAAAAGGTCAAAGGTCACTGTGACCTCACAAAACATGTTTTTGGCCATAACTCAAGAATTCACACGCTAATAAGGACAACATTTCAAACAAATGTTGAAGAGGATATAATGGTAAATTCATGGTTAAAGGTCAGCTTCACTGTGACATCATAATGTTCTGCAAAAACACTTTTCTGGCCATTACTCAGTGTCATAACTCAGGAACAGAAGGGGAGACATTTGGTCAGATACTGAATTGGTGACACTAATCTTGGGTGCCCACCTTGAAACTGTGCTGATAGAATAGATCTTCTGTGCTGTTGGGGGGAATATAAAAAACTATAGGTGCAACTTGACTGGTGCGCAAAGGCATACAACCACAAGGTGGTAAACCTTAGCTGTGTTATGGTTTCAGAATGATGAAGACAGTTGGAGAACAAATAGATACAAAATAGGATGTAGGCTTTACAGGGTGACTTTCTTCCTTGGTAACTATGAAGTTTTTCCCATATGATGCACACATTTTTATGTATTCTATTACAAATTTCTTAAAAAATAGTGCACATAGCTGCTGTAAATGGAAAAAAATTCCCTCAGGCAGAATGGCCCCAGACCCCCCTAGGTTTGGGCTGAGCCCCAAATGTTTATTATGTCTATCTAAGCCCATAAACTCAGCCACAGATCAAGCCAGCCATGTTTTGGACTGATCCTCTCCTAACCTCACCTGATGAGCTCCTGCAGTATGTCCAGCCTTCCCACCCGTGCAGCGTGGTACAGCGGGGTGCTGCGGTGATGCCGACTTCCGTTGGGATCGGCTCCGGCTTCAAGGAGGATCCGCACACACTCCAGGTGACCATTCACCACAGCTACATAGAGGGCTGTTTGACCTTTAACATCAACTAGGTCCACCTCGGCTCCCTGGGCGATCAGATAGGCCACGCAGGCAGCGTGTCCTGCTGTGGCTGCGATCCGCAGAGGGGTGCAGGGCAGACAGCCACAACACCACACAGACTTCTCGTTGATACGCCTGGCACCAAGAGAGAGAAGGGAGTGGTTATTAGTTGTATCCTTAGATCCAACATATTGGACTTGTCACGAATTTCCGTATAATAAAAGCAGGCCAGTGACTATGAAAGCACATAAAAATAATAAATTTAACAAAGTCTTAAAAATATCATTGCGATGAAGTCATCACAAATTAAATATTTACAACAGCTACCTGCTAAAATACACTGCTGTCAACACTACTGCCCGAGGGAAGCTGGGATAGGCGGGGCAGGGAGAACTCAGTGAAGTAAAAAGTGTTTTATTGAAATAACAGCATGTTGTAAACCATGTGGAATGGAGATGAACTGCCCTAAGCCAGTAATAATGGGTTGGCTGGGTGTGGAGTATGAGTGCTGCATACAACCACTGTGGGATTGGGGTTAAATGAGTGTTGACCACTCTACAATGGTTCCGCCTGGCTCTGACATTGTGAGCATTACCAGTGTCAGTACCTGTATGGACAGAACCCCTATACTAGTGAAATGTTTGAGCCCCACTGTGGCCACCAGCTATAAACCACACATGGAGACAGGGATGTGTTTGGTTATAGCAGCATGAGGTACTGAGGAGTAAAAGTACCCAGCATGTGGTGTGTGTTATGCAGTACGGGACTGTTTTGTGGTAGAGATGTGTAAGGGCATATTCTGAACAGCCTGTGTGTCTCTCAGGCTGTCACTCAGCAAACCCACAAAGCACAAAAACCACAAACCACTTAGTGCCACACATGAACACTCTGGACAAAAGCTGCCAGCTTTGCAGTAAGACGGAGAGTACAATGTGACCACTGACAGACAAGAGCTTTCTACACCTCTACACCAACAACAAAAAACATCAAAAAATCATATTATATTCATATTATTATCATTACTCCTTCCCACCGTCTGAAGCTGTCCTCCTGCAGCAGGTTCCTCAGGGTGTCCAGATCTCCAACATAGGCTGCATTGTGCAGCCGCATGTCATCCTGCTCCAGAGGTTTGTCGCAGAACTGCTCCTGGAGCCATTCTTTTAGGTTACGGCCTGGGGAGGACACACAGATTAGAAAAAGGCTTGTTGTGTGACCAATGCAAAAAACTGAAACAGTTGCTCTACGAAGCAATATCATATCTATAGTACACTCGTTAATGCTCTATCTGCATTATTGCTTTTCAGCACAGATCTCCTATTTTCATTGTTTAGATCAGGCAGTGAAAACACACTAAGAAAATATATGTATATATGTGCGTGTATCTGAGAATCCTGCATTTGACAGTGTTTTTCTCACTGCATATATTTAGTTGCATAACTGTACAAGTGTCCTTGCTGAATGTGGGAAGGATCAGCCATTCTGCGGTAAATTAACTCCTCATGTTTCTTGGGAGCTCTTGAAACTCTCATGAACAGCTACAGTTATCAGACATTTAAATGTAATGCTTTTTAAGACCCTTTCAAGATCATTTTAAACCAACTTTAGTACTAATTTTTGGACAAATAATCTTTTGCTTATTCAAGCTGCAGGTAAGTGTAAAGGTTAGTATATATGTGGTCCCGTGCAGAGGCAGGTATTATGTAGGAGTATGGTTAATAGAGTGAGTTAGGTTAATATACATTTGCCAACAGTTAAGTGTGAGGACACACCAGTCAATCAAAACATTAGAACCACTGGCTGGTGAAGTCAATGACATTCATCATGTTGTTAAAATCAATGTTCTGCTGTGAAACCTTTGGTCCTGGCATTCATGTGGATGCCACTTGACGCCCCAACACTGTTGCAGACCAACCTCCCCAAATGGCAATGGTGCTTCTGGATGGCGGTTGCCCCCTCAGCAGGACGATGCAACATGCCACGACACAAAAACTGCTCATGAATGGCCCAGGGAACGTGACAAAGAGCTCAAGGCATTGACTTGGCCTCCAATTTTGCCAGATCCCAATCTGATTAAGCATCTGTGGGATGTGCTGGTATCCACCTGACAACCCACAGACTCAAAGGATCCTGTGTCTGTGCCTCAAAAGGTCAGAGCCGAGTCTGATCCAAAGAGGCCCCACTGTGGATCGGGGTACCTCTGGGGTACCATTTCTGAGGAATTCTGAGGCCAGGTCGATGCCCTGAGCTCTTTACTATGTTCCTTGGGCTGTTTTTTTGCAGTGTGGTATGACGCATTGTCCTGCTGGTGGGTTAAGGGGGTATTTAGGAGTATTAGGCTCAGTGGGAAGTTTTATGATTCGTAAAATTACAGATGTGGACTCTCATGCAGAGAAGCTTCAATCATTTTGACTAATGGAAATTAAAAGACAGATACATGAAATACGATAAAAACTTTTGTGGCAACTGATTTAACTTTGATTTGATTAGAATTTTAAAAGCACAACAACTTACCAGAGTAACTGACATAAAGAAATCCCAGAGGATGGCACTTAAAAGCATTACTAAGAACACTTATTTCCAAAGTGGTCCTCTGTGGTGATAGTGGTTCAAGAACCCGCAAATTCGAACTTAAGACTATTTAATGATGTTTAAGACCGAATATGAATAAAATTTAAGACATTTGAGACTTTTAAAGGACCTGCAGACACAGACAGTTAAACACAACCTTCCAAAAATGTAATTACTGCAGGGCAATAGTGTTAAATTATATTTTATTGTGCATGTGTTGCTATTATTGTGTCCACCACTTGCAGCAAATACACATATAAGCTCTAATGGTCAGCCTCGTGTCCACATCCATCCATTATAACTGTAAAGAAATTGCAGACACACTGTAGATGTTTACTGACTCCATGAGCCACACCTTATTACACAGGAGTCCCCCTCAACAACACCACATCTCTGTTATTGTTGTCATGCTCACTGAAGTCTGCCTGTTAGTGTGTGTGCAGTCCCCTCACACAGAGTACATGGGCATACACGGTCCTTTGAGAGGACTGATGAATCATTCAGCCATGGTTACCTGCAGCAGTGGCACTGGGCAGATCAGAGACAGTGATGAGCGGAGGGAAATTGATACTGGGCGGGTCGTCAACATCAGCCTCTGGACCGTCCGCCATGCTCCTCAGATGTCACAACGTCACCTGGACCTGGTGCTACGGCAGAGAGATCGACACTGACTCCCCAAACACGACCAAACCCAACGATCTGGATCAGACAAGAAACATCAAAATACACAAACGTGACTGTGTTGATGTGATGACGGCGTCTGCGTGAGTCCAGTGCGCAACTTCCTGACTGCGCTCGGCTGGTCGGATTTAAAGGGGACACGTCTCTTTAAATGTCCAACCTGCCATGACAGCAGGGAGGGCAGCATGAGCAATATGTCAGTGTACAAAGTGTGTTTAACACACTGTTAAATTGAATAGTGAAGCTTAAACAATTGAAACACATACTGAAAATGTATCCTTACTTAAATAAATATTTATATATTATATAAATATATATATATATAATATAAAGAAAATACTATACTTAATGACATTAGGACAGTACCCAGGACTTTGTGATGTCAATGTACTAATGTACAGTATAAACAAACAAAAAATATCTGTGGAAATCTTTTATTCATTAAAGGTCCAGTGTGCAGGATTTAGTGGCATCTCGCTGCAACCATCTGAAACGGTGCCAAGCATGGACGTATAAATGGAACTGGATGTTTCTACAAAGGTTACTTAGTATCACATGAAGCCAAACAAGCTTGATTTTCGAAGAATGAAACTACGCATCGTGGGGCCATTAGAGCAGGTGCATTAGAGTGTTAAAGCAACTGAGTGGCTAACTTCCAGTTTAGCCCTCTGCTAACTTCAATAACTTCATCATTTAATCATGCAGCTCTTTTAGACTTAAGAAACGTTACTGGAGCGAATGGATTCAATTCAGATAGAGAAATGAGTAATTTTGCAGCAGTTCTGACACTTAAAAAAAAAGAATCCACTGATTTACAGGTCTCTCTTTTACAGTGTAAGTCTATGGGAAAAAGTCATTTACAGTAGTCCCTCCAGGATTTCGCAGGATGTTTTGGGGATGTTGCAGGCTGAAATGTCCGATTTCACAGCAGCTTTTCTCAAAAAAAATTGCGATGAATGTTGTTATTTTTTATAGGTATATTTTTGCAATGATACTGTGGGGGAAAGTGAAACTGCTAAAATAGTTGTGGTGCTGTTTTGAAGTCGGAGTATACAGTGTTTCCCCTGGAATTACAATCTATTTGTAATGGTAGGGGGATGCTCTTTCTGCCGGTTAGCACAAACTAACGAACTACAATGAAATTAAATTTTACCTGTTTTGAACAGTCAAATTTGTGGTAAAGTTGCAGTGTTTGGACAAAATTGCAAGGTCCCGCAGAATTCACAGGGATTGGTTGAATTTGCGTTAACTGTTGCGAATGCAACATTGGAAAATCCTGGAGGGACTGTGTTTTTGGGCCCCATGGCATCACATAAGACTCGCAATTTGTAATTCCACATTTGCCTACTATATTAAATTGGCTTCAAAGCCTGTCGCGGTTCTTGGGGGCCTAGTGCCTGGTGCCAAATGTGTAGAAATGCAAAATTGCCAAAACACCAGTCTTTGGTTTGTCCTTTCTGAGTAACTGTAGAAAGAACATGGCAGACTCTGAAGAAGAGGATATATCTAGATATAAACGGCTCAATCAAAAGCAAAAAAAAAAGAAAGAAAGAAACAACAAACTTCATGTGATTATCCACTATGACAACATGGTTATGCATATTACATTACATTTCTGCTGATATTTCCCCTTGAATCCTGTACACTGGACCTTTAATTCAGTTACACTGAAACAAAACTAAATTTTGTTTGAGAAAATACTTGAATATTGCATGGGTTAACTGTCTAAAATATCTTTATTACTGCTCAGGCTCATTACGATGTGTTTTTATATGTGGTACTGATATGAATCAAGCCCACCTCCTAGAAGGCAAATTTAAAGGTCAAAGAGCAGTACCAAAAAGGATCCAGGGTCCAAGGAAAGGAGTCTGGTCTTATTTAACTCCTGCTAATGTATAGTGTACACCAGGGTGAGGGATCATGTTTAGCTGCTGGATGAATGTAAGTAGTCTGGTGATATATACCTAAAATCTTCATCCGTAAATCTATGATGAGTCATTTCTGGGTAACGTACACCAGGGAGGCATGCAGCCATGGCTCTATGACTGTGATGACATATGAACCTTCAACACTGAGGCTCTGGTGGTGCTCTAAAAATACACAGACAGGTCAACAGTGCCATGTTTCCCTATGAGTGGACAGGATGCGTCAGACTTTCAGCTTTGTAAAAATCAAGGCTCTTTCACTGAGGAAGATTAAAGACAATTCTGAAATTCAATTGTATTGATGAACAGATTCCAGCTCAGCTTGCAGTGATCTACAACTACAATTCTTAGACATACACTGTTACCTAATGTAAGTATGCAGCCAGGTTTACACCCATACAATCACAAGACCTGGGAACACAGTGTGTAGCTCATCCCACTGATTACAATATTTAGACCAGTAATAGTGATTTAATCAAAGCAGAATATAAACAAAGACAGACCTGAGAGGTTATCCAAAGGCTGGCCATGTGTTTTATCCTCTCAAAGTGTAGCTGATTTTCAGAATAAAAGTTTAAAAAGGGGAATGGGACCAACATAAGTACCAGTGGGTAACTGTGGACAGTGAAAGTGAAAGGTGTGGTCACTCATTAGTAGCATGATCCATTGTGAAATTCAAATGGAAAAATCAACTGAGGCCTTTTTAGTAGTGAAGAGGCAGTCATGTCTTAAGTCACTTCTTCTGTCGAAGCACAGTTAAAGGAGAAACGCAGAAGGACAATGGAGCTGTCCTTTCCTTGGATTGTGCTGTAGTCTTATTCTAATCCACCTGTTGAGACTGGGGCCAGCGTCTTTTGTCCACGCCTTCTGCCAGGGGCCTTCGGATAAATCTCCGACTTGCATCACAAGTGCTCCGTCCAAATCTCGCCTAATAGCTGTTAAAGCGGCTTCCTAATGCGCTTTGTGTGTGTTGCAGCTGTTTCTTGGCTCGCCAGAGAAAAGTTGCTGCTAATGTTACTTGAGGGTCTTAAAAATAAAGTTAAACGTTTCACTTCTGTCATGTCGGACTGGGCTTCAAAAGAAACGGGACTCATTGAGAGTGTGACTTGGCCGTGCCAGACGCCACAAGGACTTCACATGAACTTGTCAAAATCACAGACCACGGTCATTTATCATTTCGCTCATAATGTAACTCAAGCAAACCAGACCTCTCATTAAGTTTCCATTATAAGGCCAACTTGACTTTGAGTCCGTAAATTTCTCGTAACTCCTCTCAACATCAGTCACTACTCCTCGTTGACTCTTTAAAAAGAAGAAGAGGAAACAAGTATTTATTGCAATGTCACCATTTATTCACTCCACTACAAAAGTATAGAATTATTTGAACTATGATACAATCTTCACATATACATAATATACAGTTTAAAGAGAAACTCAGGATATGATACAAATAGTTTACAGTGTACACTGTCCTTTCATATAAGACATATCAGACGTATGATCATGCAGGTTCTCCTTTTGTTTGAATGATTTCATTTAAATTTGACTTTTCAACGGGTTACATTATATTTAATGGACTTAATATAATACTGATATAAAAATAGAGTAAGTCAGACTAAATGAGAGTACATTTTAACTGCTGCTCTCAAACACATCAGTCAAATGAACAGCATTAATGCAGATATTCCCCACTGAAACACTGTGCCCCATTTGTAAAGATCTATCAGTGTAATTTGCCTTTTCTTTCCTGTGGCCGTTGATGCCCATGAACAGTCCAAACAAACCAATCAGAAGCTCTACATTCTGCCCACTGGCACTACTGGCTGTCTGTTCTACTAGCCCAACAGTTTATAGCTGTATTGAAATGTTGTGCCACCTGTCATATTGGTAACCACTGGCTCTGACAAGGCAGTGGAAGTGCAGAGAGAAGAGAGTCTAACTATAGTATGTATGGTCATCACATTCACATCCAGGAAAAATAGTTTTGTACAACTGGACATTATAAAAACACATTTTTGAAAATATGGATTACATTCATCAACCAGAATGTCATAGTTATTTTCATTTTTTAATATAACTTCCTGTAAACACCGGCAGTCTATATCTGCAGTAAAACTAACAGAGGTAGCAACTGCACATGTACAAGTAGACACGACAATGTAAACTTACATTGGTGCTATTACTTAAATATGATAACTGCATTTTCATTCAGAGTGAGATAGGCCACTGTGGAACCATGGCTGACTTGTCTGCTTGTTTTGTTTTACTGTATTTTATTCACATATGGATGGCATTATTGGAATTTTGAGGAAAACTGGGACAGTGGTTACTTTGAGTCTCACATCTCTACTATCTAGTATTGCTTCATATCTCATAGTAGCTACATCTGTAAAGCACAATTCTCTAAGTCTCAAAAGGGGCTAGGAAAAATGTTACTATACCATTTTTTTCAATTTATAAAGAATTGAAAGTTCACACAAAAAGTTTGTTTTTTGTTCTGTTCTGTCCCCCCACCCCCACCCCAAAAAAAGAAGCAATTTGGCAAACCCTACAGTACAAACAGAGTGGAGTGACCTCCATGATGGTGGCTGTCCCTTTTGCTCACTGCAGAAATAATGGATATACGCTTATGTTTCCCTGAAAGTACATTACGTGGGTGTGCCTGGGTAAAGTTTTATAAGATAACCTGTCTTCTAAGAAATAAAAGAAAGAATTTCAACACTGCTTTCTTTCTTTCCAAAAAGTTAAAAGCTTTTTCCAAGCAACTTGAAGGTACACCTCCCCTTATCACTCTATGAAAGTGCAGCAGTGCTTCAAAAGTGGAGCAGTGAACTAACATACAGATATTGCGCGTGTCTTGGTTTTTACAAGATGGGATACAGTTGTTGTAAGCACAGGAAAAGGTTGCTGAAAACAGTATAAATCTATTTTTCAGGGAGCGTAGATTGAGGGAGGAAGCTTGAAGAAAAAGGTTTAGAAGAAAACGAAAAAATCTGTATGACATGTAAAAACAGATCATCAGGACATAAGCCCTAGATTTCTGCATGCAAGCACTAGAAACTTTACTCCTGTGATCAGCCAGTTGAGTGTGACACAAGAATATTTAATTACTGTTGTGCAGCTAGTCCGACACCACTATAGCAGATGTAATTATTATAACAATCTTGCTTACTAGTCCAATACAGCTGCACGTCCCCTACGCTGCAGTGCATCAGTCCAAAGTCCTCTCAGCCAGGAAAAATAAGAAGTGAGGCAATGGCAACAAAATGTGCCACACTTTAAATAAACTTTCACTTTTTTTTTTACTAATTAAAAAAAAAGAGTACAGGTTTAAGCGTTCAGCAAATCAAACTACCATGTCTTGTTGTTCAGTTTGGAATATATAGGGCTTTAGATGAACTCACCCTGCATTAAATACAACTACCTAATCTAACTTTCAAGTCATCACCTGTGCACTGGCCCATTCCACAAAGGCACCATTACAGAAAAGGGGTAAACGAATGGGTTCTGTTAGTGTGCACAACAGGAAGATATTTTTTATTTATTAATTCATTCATCTGTCAGTCAAAGCAGATGTTAGTCAGACCTCCAAACCATCAAATAGAGCTTTTATTTACCAATATCTGACTGATGGTGTCTGATATGTTTGGGTCCATCTCCTTTGCTGACGAAATCCCTAAAAGTGCAGTGTTTGGTCCCGCCCCTCATCATCTCCAGCAAAAAATGGTCTTACCATTATTCAGAATGAGACACTGTTCATCCCTAAATCTTCAGTGCATTTTCAGTTTTCCTCTATAGATCTTGTTGCTCACTTCAGGCTCTGGAGGAGAAGTTGACTCCAGTCACCATCTTCTGGATCTTCTCTTCATTCTTCAGTATGTTGGACTTTACAGCACAGATCTTGTCCTGCTGGTCCTTGATCAGCTGCTCCAGCTCGGCTAGTTCTGACTTGAGAGGCTCCACTGCTCTGTCCGTTGCCCTGCAGTAAAACACAGAGGGGATTATTAATTGTTTACATGCAATAATATGAAAACAGGTTGAGAAATTAACCACAGTGACCAGAAAATACAGTAACAAAACACTTAGCTGTAACAAAATGTTACTCAAGCAGCCACATCAGAGATGCTTAATACTACTAATTCAAGACAGCAGAAGTATAACAACACATGTCACACAATATTTAAAATGACAGTGTGAGCACATCTACATATGACCTGTGTTTTAAAAGAAAAAAAGGTAGATGGTACAAGTGTAACAGAAATTGACAGGAATTTTCTTGTGAAACTGCAGCACTTTTAATGAGAACTTGAGTCTGTATAGCTGTGCTAGCACTACACTTTTTAGTGTGTTGTGTATGTGCCAACCCTACCTCTGCTCCTGCAGCAAGGCCTGTGCGTGCTCTTTGTTCTCCCGCCGCCAGGTGTGCAGTTCAGCCTGCATGGCGTCCATGTCCTCCTGTATGTAGTCCATGATCTTCCCCAAAGGCAGCGTGCTACGGCACACTGTCTGGATGGATGAGCGGAGCCGCTCTATCTCCCGCGTCACCATGTCCCGCTCTTTCTTCCGCGCTGCTTCAGACACCACATTCTGAAAGTGAAGTTGGTGAATACAATGGGTGAGGTTTGGAGGAATTAAATCTGTGGTGCTGCAGACTTACAAAGAATATGAACATTAAATAAAATTCGAGGAGCGTAAATGTTGGCATTCGAGGATGACTGATTAAATTTCACGAGCGAGTTCTTCTACATCAAAGTCTTAATGTTTTCATTCCATCTGCATGATTTAAACTGAACGCTGTATGAAACAGCTGTATGAACATACACAAAGCACGCTAAAAACACTTGTGTGTCCCTAGACCAAAACATAATAAACCCTCTTTAGGAATTCTACCTTTGCCAGCAAAGTCTCAAATGCCCAGAGCCAGAGCAAGGCTGCATTTAGTGGTTTAGGATTTCAAGGCTAAAAATGTTAGGCAGGAATTCTACCAACCTAGCTGTATATATAAAGATCAAACATGCGGCTGAATTGTGTTGGCCAAAGTTGGGGGACTGGTTGATGAAGGCCTCCAGTGTATGGAGTGTGGTTGGTTTGGGGGGGGGGGGGGGGGGGGGGTGTCACCATATCCAAATTACTCTCAGTCCCTTGATGGTGAAAAGGAGGGAAGGTATCAGGGAAGGACCTCCCTTGGCAGGGAGCAAATCCAAGGATGTTTGCTCAGCTGGGCTTCGCAAGGCCTCAGAGTGTGTGTGTGTGTGTGTGTGTGTGTGTGTGTGTGTGTGTGTGTGTGTGTGTGTAATGCCAAAGTACTCTGTATCGCAACCCTAAAGCCACACACACACACTCACACATATACACCAAGCATACAGTGGACACACATAGTCCCTCTGCTCTCTCTGTCTTTAAGTCTTGTTTATTTTAGTAACAGGCTGTGGCAGTGGGGTTATTTTACTACAGTATTGAGTAACAACTACTACACTTATGCCTCCTTTCAAGTTCAACTCTTGGCCCAATTTATACTGTTTGGCTCCACAGATGGGAGCACCTGCCCAAATGAGGCAGCAGACATATTTGTGATAGTGTATAAACTAAATGACAGCTTCCTCTTCAAAACACACAATCTGTCACATATGCTTGGCATAGCTGGCACACGTAACGTTTGCCTTATCAAGCTGCCTCTGAAAACAAACCAAACAGCTCAGTAATTACAATTTGAAAAGGCACTTTGACTAGACAAGACCACACTGCAGAAATGACATCAAACATAACTGTTTGGCGTCATGTCTTTTACAGGAAGCAAGTACAAATTTCTGACAACCTCACTCTTTGTTACCTATTTGTGGTGGTTTGAGAGTGTGAGGGTTGAAACGCCTTGGCTCAGTGGTCCCCTAACAAGGTGGGTGGCTTTCCACTGGGCGCTGTGAACCGTGCAGCTAGACAAACACTCTACGGCTCATTCGGCCTGCCTGGCTGCGGTTTGGTCTGCGCGGCCCAGACAGGACCTGTGGCTTCATTCTATTTGCCGTCCCCTTGCAACCTCGCCCCTCCCCCTCTACTTCTCTGTTGGAAAATAAAAAACTTGGCGTGAAAACATGACCCCTGGTTCGTGTGCACTCTGTCCAGGTGGATATAAATCACAGCTTTATGGAGGTCTCTGTTGGGGTCTACGAGACCTGTGTGCTCCTAGTTTTCCTTTTTCTCACCCAGATCACAGAACAATATTTAGACGTGGTGACCGCAGAGGAGTAGGAGGTGAGAGAGGAGGAAGGGGTGGAGACAAGGCAGGTTTTCCCATTATCTCAGACAGTGATGAAAGCCTCGGGCAATGGGGAAGACACAGCCTTCAGCTAGTGCTAGAAAGGGCAGGTGGACTAATAAGAGGAGGTGTTTTGTCTTATAGATTAAGCCTTATCTATCTTGTGGAAGCACATACAAGAATTCTTAAATTTTGTTTTCATAAGCTTTTATGTTGTTGGACAGCAACATAATTCACTTACACTACAAACTCTCAGCTTGAATCGACTTCAAAAGAGAGCCAGCAGAATAAAATGATCATGGATGTATTGTAACAATGTAACGTGAAATGCGCCCAGTCATCACATGCCTAATCAGCTTAATTAGCAAATGCGTGCAAATATGTGATTTATGGACTGCTTGTAGGGATTTTCTGAGGCAAGAAAAAGACATTCTTCAGTGACGAGAAAAACAGCGTGCACGCACAGAATCTGTCAGCAGCGGAGCAACCTCTAGGGTATCATTAGCAAGGAAAGCAATAATTTAGACGCTAGCTGACAGCGAGAGATTAGCTTCCATCATAAGGAGAGAGGCTTCATTCATTCATTAATCAGATTCCCTTTGGTCAAAACAGGAGGATGAGAGACACATGTACAAACCTGTCATTAGAGCTGCTTTGCCCACGATCAAGCTGACAAATTTTAGTGATTATAGCAGGTTGTGGCACAGCAAGTCAGTTGCCAGAGAAACTCTTTATGAACTCAAGTGAACTGCTCTTTTATCATCACACACACAAATAAAAAAAAAAAAACGATTTGTCAAAGGACACATAGATGATTGAAGTCCTGTGCAGCAACTTTAGAGCTTTTGGAAACAATTCTACTGGCTACCGGTGACCGTTTGAAGACACTGAGGTGCATCCCAATGATTTTTAACAAAGTGTTTCTGTAGAAGACCTGAGAGGTGAGCCAGGGAGCAAAGCATAGAATGAGAACTGGCTCTGGATGTTGTTTATGGGCTTCCTCACCATTTTTTCATAGAGGGCCATTCAAAAGTCTTCCTAGATTATAAAAATAGCTCGGACTCAGTGAGGTGAAGAGAAAAGCTTACGGCCGCTGAGGTTACAGGATGTTGTTGCAGGGTCACTGTAGCCCCTTGGGGAGACAACTGAGATCATCACCCTAGGCTACAGGGTGAACTGAAAGGAAACTTCCAAAGGGACCGCTGCAGTGACTGAAAATGGAAACTGTTTTAAAAAAGGTGGCTCATTATTCAAATATTCTCATAGGGAGAAAAAGCCATTTTAAATGCCTTGCAGATATGACTTCTGATCATGCCTGTGCTGTTGAGCTTGAGGTCTGGTCTGATAACTGTGGGTGCTTCAGGTAGGTACTCCTCATAAACCTGACCAAATTCCTCTAACAAGTCAATATGACCTCTACAAAAGTAATATGACTAATGGAATGCCACAGGGCCATTTCCTTATGTTTCCACAAAAAACGCTGGATGTTTATAGAGACACAGAGGACTGCAGAAAGGAGTATTTATTTTCTTGACAATTCTGCAGAGAGTATTCTGGCCCTTCTCCTCCGTGACTCTCACTCAACAGCCATCCATTTGTATGCCACAGGGTTTATTTATACATTACAAACCTTCATCAAGGCTAATTTGATGGGGGTAAAGAACAGGGGGGAAAGAGTACACAAAAAATTCTTATGAAAACGCAGCTGCTGCAAGGGGCAGATTTTGTCTAAATAAAAAGAGAACTATCTTGGAATAATATACAATACGGCCGAGGGGTCATGAGGAAGGGCATCCCCATAAATATACAGCAAATTCTTCAGTCACACACACTGTGGTGGGATATGGCAAAATACAATCATTTGACTGTTTAGGAATTCCCTTTATTTACATCTGAACAGCAATGGGGCAGCTAGGCACTGGCATTAACAATAGCAGAATTAATTCAAAAATGACTAAGAACATAAATTTCGATGGGGGCAATAACATATAGACTGGATTTTCATAAAATATACAAAATGGTCCTAAGGCTAACATTTTTGAACTGAACATGATGTCAGATCCTAAATCAGGACGGTTTGTGACTCATTCCGACGCAGTGTTTTGATAAACACTGGCATTTTAAGAAACCAAATAGCAGCGGCTGAAATTCCAAACCCGTCATACCACATAGAATGAGGAAGCTCAATATTTACATTTTTTAACCCTGCGTGTTTTGGCGTGATTACAAGAAAAAAACGACTCCATTAAGCTGACCTCTCCACCCTTTCATGTCAGGAAGGAAGTCATTACAGTTCTTTATACAGCTGACGAGGCAAGGCCAATAATCACGGAGGGGCGGACTGAACCTATGTGCAGACATACCTGGAATAAGCTGCCGGTGCAGACCATTCAAGACACTCTGAAATGAAGGTTTGGTACCCCTGAAAACTGAGGAGGCTCCATTAGGAAAATTAGTTTAAACTGTACAGGGCTATGCTCATGTTAGACAAAGAGCTCTGCTATTTTGCCTGTGTTTTTGGTTTGTTTAATTTTTTGAAGGGAAGTGTTGAGGTGGGTAAAGACATTTAAAAACTGCATTTAACACACGCGTGAAGTTGGTTAAATACAAATCCCTGTCAAGCTATTTCAGTTCACTGGTGACTAAGCTGAGACAACTTCAGGTGTGAGTTACGAGGGACAACGTCTGAAGCCGAAGTTAGGAGGGGATAGATCGGGGGCCTTTACGCATGAATGACAGTCCAAAACAGTGCATCCATCAGAGTCAGGGTGGTCAGCTAGGAGGGGATGCTGGGAGAGTATGCTTCAGTGAAGAGGACCACCCAAAGCAGACAGCGTACGCCACCTCACACCATGGACGACAGACCAAACTGTAACCTTCACACTGATTCACACTCCAAATAATGATGAAAGACGGCTCTCTCTCTCTGGCTGATAAATACGCTGACAGAGGGGAATGTATGAGCAACAGCAGTAATGCTTCACCTTGGAATAAAAGGTTTATCTTGTCTAATATAAAGTCTAAATCAAATAGAAAATAGGAGAAAGAAGGAACTTAACAAGAAAACCTGACAACTGTGTGCTGCAGGGTTTTAATGGAGGGCATTTACAACAAAATACAGGACTAAAAACCTCAAACTGGTTATGTATCCTGTGTAGTTTTTTTTTTTTTTTTGTTTTTGAACAAACACATTCAAACAAGGGGAAGGAGTGAGAACAGTCAGAACAAGATTGCTCTAAACGATATTTCCCAAGATGGCAGATACTCTCAAACTATACACAGAACAGAGAGGTCTGTAATCAGAATAAAATAAGCATACCTAAGATATTGAGCAACACCAGAAAACAAGCTCATTTTGCTCCAGACATCTTGATGTGTGTATTAATTGTGTGTGGTCTGTTAGAGGCCATACTTCTGGTTATTAGCCCCTTGGCCTCAGTGAGGGGGAACATTTCTGTGGTTTCAAGGCGGTGCAATTACACCTCTACACTCCATTTGTTTATATCATTCTTTTGATAATATCCAGTATTGCACTGGGCCTTTCACTGCGGTTGAAACGTTTGCCCTGGAGAGCAACGCTTCCAGAAAGAGTGGTTCATAGAACTGATGGTGAGATTTAATGTGTGTTCTGAGTCACTGATAAGAATGAGCTGTAGAGAATGAGCTGATGCTGCCCTCTAGTGGAGAACTACTACTACTGTAACTGTACATACCTGTTCTTTAGATTTGGGGGCAGATGGGGACAGTTCATAGTCTTTCTTGGTCTCAAGGATCTTTTTCACAAGGCCACCTACAGTGAGGAAAACAATGAGAGGAATAGTTAAGGTTCTAATTTCTCAAAGAGAATCAAGAGAAAATGTGGCAATATTGCTCTTCTAAAATAAGAAATACAGGGGAACTTAAAAGAGACAAACAAAAATACAACATGTACCATGTTTGTCTTCACTGTCGAGTTCTTGTGCAGGCATCTGTAATAGAAAAAAATAATAGATAACTATCCAAAACTTTCACTTGGCATTTGAACAACTCGCTGTTCAGGTCACTTACCACCTCCATCTCAGGAGCATCTGAAGGTGGAGGTACTGCCTCCTCCACAAGAAATTGCTCATCTTCATCCTCCTCATCCTCCGACAGCCTCTTTCCATCCATGATGACTGGTGCTGAGGGCTTGGCACTGGACAGCCTGGAAGACAGACAAAGAGCTTGATTCATTTCTAACTGAGAACTTAGATAGCTTATAAGGAGAGGCACATGCCATCTTGTGAACAACTTTATCCAATACGACTGTTGACAGGTTAGACTTGTTCCACTTGCTAGAAGTTATAATGTACTAAGGTAATGATCTATCTCTCCCGCCGACAGAGACTAAATTTGTGTTCACAGTGACAATGTCTACTTAATGGATAAGATGGATGTTATCAATCCTTCCAATAGAGAGGATAACCTACATATAAAAGGTTAAAGAACATGTATTTGAGAATATATGGAGGTCCTTCATCAATTATGTTGAAGATTTAGACTTAAGAGACGCTCAAGTGAATGGCTAATTTCTGTGGACAATGCTTGAATGCATGAATGTACAAGTCCGTATTTCATGGCGTTAAAATGACACATTGATGAATATGAGTGGTTAAGTCACCTCTCAGCTGGGGTCACATCAGAGTAACTCTCCTGCTTCTTGACTCGGGGAGGTGCTGGACGAGCACTGCTGGGCCGTGGTATTCGCCTGTTGCTGTGGGTTGAAAAGACAATAAGCTGTTAAACTAACCATTTTGGGCCTAAATATGTTTGCACTCATAAAAGTACTTCTTGTTTTGTTTCATGAGCTATGCTTCTTGACTTCTTTTACAAGCCAAATCCTCTGTTAACAGCTCTCTGTGATTTGCCAAATGTTCGCTTTGTGACAGCTACACTGAGTCATTCAGATTTCAGGATGACAACTGTTGCTTGGAACAGTAAACATTCACAATATCAATAACAGTAAAACAACTATGACACAGCTGACCACCAAATCAGTTGCTACTATTAGTCAGTCAAAGAACAGAACATTCATAATTATCCAAATTAAAGGGCACCTACTTACATGTCTAATCTAATGGAGCTGATCCTAGATCAGGCACAAGAGCAAACTCAAGTTTCATAAGCAAAACTACCCTAAATTTAAAATAAATAAAGCAATGCAATAACATTTGTACTACACCCTCAGAAATTCTCACATAATTTAATTAGCAGCTCAACATTCTCATAAATGCCATAAATGTATTTATTTCATGGATATTGTGCAATATTGCATTAGATTTTGTTCAGGTGTCAATTCATTTGTGTTGTGTTGATGTTTGACAGACGTAAGAGGCTGTACACATGTCGCGTCTTTAACCAAAAACGCAAGGTCAGGTGCTGGCCTTTATCAAGCCAGCTTTCAAGACCGCGGTGGCAGGTTGCGTCTGAGGTTGCTGAGAAACCTTAACAAGTACGGTATCGTAGCCTCTTTACCTGAAATCCTGAGAGCATAGCTGACCTTCCATATTTACCACAGACTTTACAGAAGAACAGAAAGATATCAGTCAGCTGTGACTGGTTGTTGCTCATCATGATATGCGGTGTGTACTGCTGCATTCCAAAAGTTGAACTCTGTTAATCTCAGGGTGTAACCATCGCACCCTGGAAAATAAGCACTTGGTAACGCCTGCGACAGTGTCGCTCTGGCTTTGAGCACACCTGCTACGTGGCTACATTGAAAACAATGAATTTAAGGGCGCAAAAAATGTGGCAAGTGAACGGCCCCTGAAAGCTTAAGAAGTGGAAGTGAGATTTTTGTATGTGACAAATCTGCGTTTTTTTTGTTGATTAAGAGTAACGTTTAATTAGTGTTTGCAAAATGAGTGAAGGTTCAGGATGGACTGCACAGACCTGGAGGCCATGTCGGATGGTGCTGAGGAGCCTGCAGCATCTCCATTTTCCAGGGGAACAGGTCTCTGGGCCAACAGAGCATCTCCGTCTGTTAAAGGACAGCAATAACTTGTAGTTAGCTCAGCATAGAGAGGATTAGGCCTGTCCTTTGCATGATGAACGCTGACAATTAAGTAGTACACATATTTATAACAAGAACATACCAGTGTCTTTCTCTCAGCTAAATGCTACCACTCTGACAAAGCTAGTTCATAACACCATAGCAAAGGACACGTAAATTCAGCCATGTAACTTCAGCTGTAGCCTCCTCACATTTAACTCCAACCCATGCTGATTGTTAAGTGCTTCTTCTAAAACTCCACACATTCCTTCATGTACTTTAGAATTTAAGCAGGAAATGTGGGATTAATGGGAAGACCAGCCATTTGGCCTATAAATGGATTTTATCCTGTTAGACTTAAAGGTAGGGTCTGGAGGATTTTCCAGTTGCTGTTTGTAAACACACATTCAAATTTGGCCCCTCCTATCAGGCTCAACTCTCCCGGGTGTACGGAGCCTGGAGGTACGGAAGAAGGCTTCACAGAAGAGGTTCAGGCAAGACTTGCGCTGGTGCACGCTCAGACATGCTCGGGCACGGCACCTGCGCTCTCTCATTGGCTGGGGAAATTTCCGCCCAGAAGCAGTCCGAGCTCACAAAAACATCAAAATACAGTTAAAGGGCAGGAGCTCTGCAAACAGAGTCACCACCACACATGAGTAGAAGCCCATAGGTGATGATTAAGCAGGATTTCATTTGTATATGTCTATATTTTGTTTTGTTTGAAAATCCTCCAGATCCTACCTTTAAGTCTTAATTTTTCTGGAATTTTTAACTTTTTCTTTAGTTTTGCTAATCTCTTTTTCCCAACTACAGCTCCAACAGTATTCAATGCCTTCACCTTCTTGTGAAAGGAGAGGGAATGTCTCTTTGTTTCACATCTCCTGAGATTTCTTCCTTCTTCCCTCTGTGCTAAGGTTTTTTTCTTTTGAGAAATTTCTCCTTGTCTTCTCGGTAAGTTTGGGCTGGGTCAGGAACTGTTGCTATTGAAAGCCTTTGAAGCACTAATATTGGCCTCTACAAATAAACTTGACTGACTTGCTCAGACATTATAACAAAGAATATCATTATCCATAATCACTGTGTGTGACTGAGTCACTCAGTGAGTGACTGCACCCACACTGAGTCACTGTGAAGCCTAAACCCAAAGGAGCACTCTGACATTATAGGGAAGACACTTCTTTGTCATCCCTGACTCAGATTAGAAAATCATTCATTTCATGCCTTGTGCTTTTAATACTGAGATTGCAGTGTGCTGAGGTAAAAGCCATACCAAATATGGGTTATTTGGTATTTATGTGAGTGATCATTTTCAATATTTTATTTGTCAGTTATAGAATCCTACCATGGGAATCCCTGAAATGCATTTTAGATTAAGTGCACCAACTTTCCTGTCACGTTGACACCATTTCCACAAGGAAAATTCTTAAGTGAATGTTAAAACCTCAATATTCTCCTCTTTTTTGCATGCAACTGCACAAGAGAGATAAGAAAGAGAACATTTACCTCCCTCACTGTCAGATTCATCTGTCGGAGAACAGAAAAAGACAAGTCATTGTAAGTCATTGTAATTTCTCTCTAATACATCCATAAAAAATATTAATAGCATGGTGACACACAAGTATAGAGTATGATAAACACATGAACCAGTAGGCTGTGTATCTTTGAAATATTTTTAGGGTGTTGTTTTTTGGAAAACGTTTTCTTCGAGTCAGTGCTATAAAGCGTTTATTGTTTCTGCCAACATTAATCCTGATGAGTCACTGCTACCTCCCCCTGAGGAAACTAGTAAGTGATTTTATTGGACAAGTTGAGTGCAAATAGAAAGCTGTCAACTGTAAAACTAATTTGGACATGGTAAAAATCCCTTCTGTCAATGATTAAAGTGAAGTTATTTTAGACATCTGTATTAACTGTGTGAGATATGCCTCACTGGTGTAGGTGATTAAAATAGGGTGCTGGGGGATTTGGGAGGGTGTTACCTTGACCTCCAATCTTGGGTCTCCGCCTCTGCCCTTTGGCAGATGAGGGCCTGGGTATTCTAGCTGGACTATCAGGCTGTGAGAGACACAAAGACAAAATGGAGAAAGATCCAATTTTAGGACAAGAATAATATAGAGAAGACCTGTCATACCCATTCATCATCATTTTCTTTGGTAGGCTTGGAGTACACTCAAGTATTGTACGGCACTATTAAGCACCAATAAACACGAAAAAATAACTTTTAAACCACGCACACAGACAGTCCTCTCCATGAAAAATACAAAAAATCTAAGTTAGAAAACAAGAAGAGGGAAGTGCGGTAGTAGGATCAGCCTACAGTGCTGTTCAAATCCAGTACCAGCCAAACAAAAAAATACAATATGACTTAGACTACCAATAAATATATCCTTAAGTGTCATACTAAAAATACAAAGGCACTGGCATGTTGAAAGAGCAGCAAAGCAAAGCTGGTAATGGAAATAAATTGTGAATTGCAGATTGAGTTCTTACCTGGTTCTCAACTGCTTCTGCAGTCTGCACAGGCAAAGAGCACAGCATTACACTGTGCACTTAACAGCCACATTATCAGTTATACAGATCATAAGATGATCAGCTATACACTATAGCCCAAATTAACACTAAACCAAGTAGCCAGCCACCCCCAGGACATTGCAATGGTCACTACATTCTAACACTAAAATGCAATATACTGTATAGCTCTAAAAAAAAAAAAAGTTTCTGCAGGGTTGAATACCTCATCATCTGGTTCCTTGCAAGAATAATAGGCACAATGTAAAAACATAGAAAACAAGTTGCATGAAAAGTCAAGTTTAATTGAATATGTGCAATCAGTGACCAACTCTATGTTTCCTTAACTGGCTGACTTGACATACAGGGAACTCTGCCACACCCAATTACAGATGAGAAAATCTAATGGCCCCAATGTTAGACATTATATTGTGTGAGTTTTCTATGGGCAGAACTTACTACTGGCATGGATTTGGCTGTTTTGCTGGGCTCAGGGCTGGGTTTCTGCTGTGGCTCCTCTGATACTCTGGCCTAAGCAAACAAATACACACGGAATGTAAATAGTGGCAATTGTTGGTAACATTGAAGACATGAGTGGGGTTAAAAGGACGGGGCATACCTTGCTGTCTCCACTTTTTTTCCTCTCTTCCCCCTCTTTGTGTCGCTCTCTCTCTTTCTCCCGGTCTTTGTCTCTGTCTCTTCGTTTGTCTTTGTCTCTGTGAGAATCCCTATCTCTCGTCTTCTCTCTGCCTTTGTCCCTCTCCCTGTCTTTTTCCCTTTCTCGATCCCTCTCTCTGTCTTTCTCCTTGTCCCTGTCTTTGACTCGTCCTTTGTCTTTATCCTTGTCTCGATCCCGGTCACGGCTCTTGTCCTTGTCGCGGTCTTTGGCGTGGTGGTCCTGTTCACTGCGGTGGTGCTTGTCAGAGCGCTCCCTGTCGCGTTGGTGCTCTTTCTCCCCATCTCTGCGTCGACTCTCCTGTTCTTTGGGCTGGTCTGGGTCCTTCTGGTCCCGGCTCCCGCTGCGCTCTGTAATCTTTTTCTTCTCCTGGAATATTTCATGCCAACACATAGGGTGAGGACTTTATGTCAGCTACATCTACATATTGGTGAACTCAGCATTTGATCATCTCTAGCTATATGTTAACCAGACATGGGGGAAAGTCACACATGTGCAACTCACAAGCAAGTCTCAAGTCTTTACCTTCAAGTCTCAAACAAGTCCCAAGTTAGTTGTGGTGAAAATCAAGCAAGTCAAGTCCCTGCTATAAGTCAATGGGACTGAAGATGGAAATTAGCCACCTGGCTATAATCTCATGCATTTACATGTAAATGTCCATTAATACATATTGTCCCATTTTTAAAAAAATAAATACCTCAAATCTCAAGCAAGTCAAGTCGAGTCATTGCTCAGGTCAAGCAAGTCACAAGTCAAGTCATATGTCACATACAGCAAACATCTCCTCATGATCCACTAGCTACATGGCCTTTTGAATATGCTATGAAAAAGTCCGGTCTCTGTAGGCAGCCCAGGATCCGCAAATGGCAACAAAAACATTTGGGTCCAGGCTGCACCAACCAGCCAGCGCGAGTCCAGCGAAAGCAAGCACACACACATGAACGAGGTTTCCATGTCTCACAGTCTTGCGCAAGTGCACACACGTGAACGCAGTGTACAGAGAGGCAGTTAGAGCTACAGGCTACAATGAGGCTATAAACAGAGTTCAAATGACATTTTTCCAAACAACCTTTTATGTCTGTGCTTCAGGACACTTGGATCACTACGGACGAGCAGTATGGAGATATTTTGTGGTTTCAATTATGTATTTTTGGACGTTTGAATCTGGGGCGCCATAAGCCTCCATTAGGTGGAGCGTGCTTTTAATATTGAATTAAAGCCAAATCTTTTCGAGCCTGACTCAAGTCAAGTCATGTGACTCAAGTCCCCCATCTCTGATGTTAAGACAGACAGTACATTTTCCACCAAATGTAGGATTGAGTAGCGTGTAATTCCATAACTTAAGTGTTCTAAGGACTCTCACCTCTCTATCCAGATGACGTTCACGTCCCTCCCTGTTTTCCTTGTCCTGGGACCTGGAGGTGCTGGCCTTGGTCTTTATGTCCACTTTTTCTCCAGCAAGCACTCGCTTTACTGCATCATCACTGGACATCTGTAAATCAAGTGCAGGAGAATCATTCAGTTTAATACAGCTATAGAATCAATGACTAATATTAATGGTTGTTTGAGTATTTAACAAGGAGTGTGGCATTTTTTTTTATTGGATTTATCAGCAAGCATGTAGCACATATTTGACCAGCTGACTTGTCTGATTGATTTAGCTTCACTAAATGTATCACAGTTGAAAAACCTGAAGTATTTCTATTACAATTGTAACCAGATGTCTTCAAAACGGCAACAGCAAAAATGCTGCCTGAGATCAGAGAGGAATACACACATTCTACCTGACGATGAAATCAAACTACTGTTTAAAGAACAACTATCCCCCCGGCACCAGCTCATCTGTTTACACTCCATCTCCAGGGTTCAATTAAAATATTTCAAAAGTCTCCCTGAGGCAGCTAGACAATTCTCCCATGAGTAAAATATTTTGATGTGAAAAATAACACACACTGAATCTTCTTTTTTTGTAGCGCCATCATTGTAGTGTTTCTCCAAATAACAGAAAATATGATCAATGAATGAACTGGAGACATTGGAAAATTGGAGAGTAAGGGAGCGTTTTCGATTTCCCATTCAGCTTTTCAGTGTGTGTGTGTGTGTGTGTGTGTGTGTGTGTGTGTATTATCCCAGGAACACGGACCTTGTTGATGCAGCACTTGGCAATGGCCTGCAGCAGCTCATTGGTTTTCTCGGGCTCATGGCCAGCCACAATGCGTGCTGGCTTTGCCGCCAGGGGCTCACCGCTTACCAGCATCACGACATCTATTGCCTTCTGGAGGAAGACTATTTTAGAGTCCTTATCCTAGAAAGAAATAACGATGTGATGAGGTACAGGTGAGTGGGCAGGAGAGATACAAGATGGGATGTGGTTGTGAAAGTAAAGGAACTCCCGTGAGAATTATTTTCCAGTCTAGTTTAGAATGATTAAACCCTTGAGATGTGCACAACCTTTCAGTGTTCAACACAAGTTACCCCAGACACGCTGAAATTTTGCAAAGTTGTGCGTAATTGACTGATTCAACTACTTTCTTGGGCCAATGAATAACATGCTGGCTTTTGTAAGGCAGCAAAAAAGAGGAAATGCAAAACCTGGATTTACAACAAGGACTGCTGACACAAAATAAAGAACAAATACCCCCTCCTCCTTTGATTTAATTATTGCATTTTTGTATGCATGTAAATAAAACAGACCCTATTCCACATAAATGACCCGGCTAAGCAGTCCTTCTGGTCTATCAACCTGCTGCATCTGACAAGCCTGTCAACGGTGTAACATAAGGACCTGTAGTTAATAGGAATAAGCACACAGTGTTATCCTGGATGACCCAGCTGAACAAAGATGAAAGTGAACTATTAGTTAAAGGTTCTAAGAAAGAGAACCTGGACACGGAATTCATCCCGAGCCAACAAACATGAAACTTTGGTGTCATCTTTGACTTAGAACTAAACTTTAAGGCCCAGGTAGGGTATGTCAGCTGATCTGCTCTTATTGATCTAAAAAACGCAGCCACAGTGAGATCATTTCTCTCTCCAAGCAACACAGAGAGACTAATAGATGCTTTTACCTCTAACAGACTAGACTACTGTCATGCTCTCCTCTCAAATCTACCGGAATCAGTCATACATAATCAACAGATCGTCATTTTTATAGTGATTTTACAAATCTGTTAGTAGTTCACAGAATGTTAAATGTCACCAAAGTACAACAACCGCAAACTGACACAATTTAATTCAAGTAGCATGCCTGATGTAAGGCATCTAGTTTCGAGCAGTGACATTTATCAAAGCCTAGCATCTTTCTATCCAGTATCGACTTGGGGTCAGCTCTCAAACAGCAGACTTGAGTTCTGACACCTTGGCAGGCCATCTAAGTCATGTCCTGCCAGATCCTCTCACTCAGTAAGTCACAGAGGCAGCGTGTAGTGTTACTCCCACACAGACGCCCTCAGACTGTCCCATGTAACGCACATGTGATCTCATGCAAAAATAAAGCTGCTGCTTAAAAACATATTCTGTACACAATCAAACACATTAACAGAGACAAATTAGTGTGAGGGGAACACCGTCAACCAGTGAATAGTGATATCAGTTTTGTGCATCAGGAGACCAGCGGTTACGAAAGTTTAACCACGTGGAGACAGAGTGTGATCAGCTTACCTTAACGTTATCTGACTTCATGTCATTTTCCTCATACAGGCCTTTCAAAAAACCTGTGGTCCTGATGATCTGAAAGTGGTGAGAGGTAAAGGTTGCACATTCAGTTGTCAGATAATTTGCAATTTGAACTGTTACATATTACGTAAACAACTATTAGGCAACTATATGACAGCATTAGCTTTAAGTGGCTAATCAGAGGAAGGGACTCACACATGCCGAAACGCTTCCCTTTATCAAATATACATGACCTGCAGTGAAATATTAAACTACTCAACAGGTGGAGAGTGAGAATGAGATCTCACTTCTGTTTAGAAAAGTGAAACAGATTTTACTGTGCTTGACACCTTGTGTCAAAGGATTCTGATGTGTGTAAAATGTTGGCCGTGAAAAACAGAGAAACTGCAGTTGAGAAAAAGTGTTTTCATAATATAGATCAGATTAGACTTTGATTTCACATGAAATTTTTCTACAGCAGAATGGAAATAAGTTACAAGCTCAGGGCACTAACAACAAAGTGGGCAACAGAGTTGATGCAGTCTTTCCTGTGTTATTTTATGCAACACCTATATTTCTGGTACCACATCTATTTCATCCATGTTACCTGGCCTTTAACTGCTCAGATTTTTTGAAGTTTATAACTTGGCAATTGTATGAATTCCAAGTTCAGTCTTGATAACATCAATAAATCAGACAGTGCAGCAGTCACTACTCAGCTTTCAGAAATTCAGAAATTAAATACCAACACAAGTTTTGTTTTAACCTTATTCAGGAACCACTTAGTTAATGCTTTTTGTTGAGGAAAAGGGGCATGTTATATCTAAATTCTCTATCTGCGAAAGACAACTTTCTTTATATCAGCTAACTCATCCAGTCCATAAGGGGTATACTATCTCCATGCTGTACACGGAGTATATGAAAGCAAAAGGTTGATTGGTAAGTAGTAGCTGACCCCAGTTTGTACCTGAACAGCTGCTGCGGCTAAACAGATACCAACTGCCAAGGAATCAGACATTTAACCGTGAAGTACATCACTAAGCTTCTCATCAGCCTTTCCAAAAGGGACTCAAGGTTTCAAGTATATCTGTAACGTGCTCACATGTGTGTGTCTCAACTTTGCAAGCAGCTTTGAATAACAAAAACAGAATCAAAAACGGTAACAGTGTTGTACACATACATAGCTATAAATTATGACACAAGGTAAGCCTTAATAGCCGTAGGTGTTATCAGACAGCCCAGCTGCAATAAGCTGCTAAGCATTGGTGAGCTCAGCGCGACGGATTCGAAGAACCAGACAAATTTAACCAACTTAGTACTTACAAATGTCACTGTATTTAGCTTATAGTGGATAAAATTGGTTTGTTGATCCCTGTGTGTGGTCTGGTCGTGCCTAGCAACAAGACGACGCCGTAGACACGGCTAGCTAGCTTACTTGCTAACTCACTTTTTAAACTTCTAAGGCCACCTCATATTGAATTTTCAATGAACGTTAGCAATTATTTCTTTGGTTAATGGTCGGCCATAAGGAGTGAGCTGCTTGGCCAACCTTATTCGTACGTCAGACGGATTGATAGCTTGTGAAAAGCTGCAGAGGCAGTAATGTTACTGCGAAATTAAAGTTAACGTTAGCTAACTTAAGTTATTTGGTTAGCATTGTTCATGCTAACGCTGTTATGTTAGCGAGCTAACTGGCTAGCTTGTCTGTGTTTTTAAATTACATAGGTGAAGTTGGCCTTAGCTTTTTCATAAATATGGGCAACAGTGGCTCATAGAGTTAGTTAAACGGACGCCAGGTTGCTAACGTTAGCATAGCGTTAGCATGTCAGTCTCACCTCACTGAAGATATCATGAAGGTATCGAAACGGCGGCTTGCTAAGCAGTTTCTCAGTGAGAGGCGGCTTCTTTATCACTTTGCCCAGCGTGTCCTGGGTCTTCTTTACCACTGCCCCATTCATGGCAGCGGTCGAAAGTAAAGCTAAGACGTTTACACGCAGACGAGACGGCAAAAAACTAATATGGAGTAAAAACAACTTGGTGGCTCTGTCGCCTGGTTGCCATGTCAATATACAGCAATCCCACAGTGCATCATTAACGAAGACTGCGCCTGCGCAGAGGGTTATGGTTGCTAAGCGCTGCTTGTGGCCATAGCGACAGCTAACAATCTGCAACAAAGCTGTAGATTAGATAGATAGATAGATAGATAGATACTGTACATGGGAAAGGGACAGCATGGGTAAAAACTCTTGCAGTATTAACTTACTCTCAGACTGACATGTTTTGGTAGAAAGACAAATCAGATATGATGAGTATAAGGAAATGCTTCTGTTTATGGAAAGCTGAATGGGCCTTTTTGAGCCAGATCCCCTAACAGTCCATAAATGCATGACTGCTGGGCCTATAGGCTACATCTTTGTGAACCCCTTATAGAACTGTCACAAAATGTTATGGTCAGCAATTGGAGGAGACCAGTAGTTGAAGGTAGGGGTAAAGAGACAGATTATTTATGAATCATGTGCTCTATGTGTTGTGTGTAACAGTGTATAGCTGAGCCCTCCAGTGGTGTGTTGCCAATGGCCTACTGAGCCCAACACATACCCTATACTATGGGGAATACTACACCGGTCCCCTTTCTCATAACGTCAAACTGTTTTCAAAAATGATATTTTGTGAAATATAACTTTAATTTACTGCTAAATTAATTCAATTCAACTTCCCTATTACAACTATTACCTATCATAGTTCATCATTTATCATCATTTTTTATGTCACACAATAAGACCATAAAAAGATGGTGCTCAATGGAAAACACGTTAGTAGGCTATAAATCAGTCTCTATCATTCTGTATCTCAGTTCCAGCAATTCAGACAATGTACATGATTCAACGAATAATAAGTCTTCTTCACATAGAGAGCACAACTTTGATATACCTGTTTGGTGAGTTCAGTTAAGAGAACACACATCTGACAAAAGGGAAGGGATACAGAAGGACAGGCTCAGATGCTTGTTGCTCCGTGCCGTCGAGGTAAGAAATCTACTTTAAGCAATGTCAGCAGAGAGAAATACTTGAATAATTGCCAGTGTTTTTTATCATACCTTGATATAATAGCTTCATGAAACTTGTTGCATATAATTAGTGATAGTTTTAAACCTACTTTTAGGCACTAATGTTTTTTAAAGTTATAATAATGTTTCTGTGATGTATCCATTTTTGTAGAAATAATACAAAGTCAGAAACAGTGAAGTAGAAGCTTGTATATTATGATGTTTAATTATCTCTCATCTGTTTGTTTCTACTGCACACACAGCCGAGGGAATCTCAGCCTTGTCAAGCTTGTTTGGTGAGTTGTCTTTGCAGAAGCAAAATGAACTGCCGGTAAAGCGTGTTGTTAGTAAAACCTGTGATAGCAGTGGGTCAGCAGCATAAAAGTCTCTCAGGTGAACATCTCGCTGATTTTCAGCTTAATCTAATTGCCATTGCAGGTCTCTCAAAGGACAGGAAGTGATGCTTCGTTGGGTCTTGTTGGCTTTGTTCCTTGGTGTCTGTGCTGGTGCCGGACAACAGAAAAAAATCAGCAAGAAGGCTCAGTCCCTTGCAAGAGGTTTGAGATTTTATTTTTCTGTTTTAAGAATTACTGAACTACTGAATTTATATCTGTGAGCTTGAGTTTGCTAGTTTTCACAAATAAGTCCTGAATTTGAATTGCCAGTGATTCAATTAATATAATGGAACCATAGAGAAGTGTACCACACATTGCTGTTAACTTCATCGCCGTTTTGTCTTGCAGGATGGGGGGACGGTATTAACTGGGTGGAAACTTATGAAGAGGGCCTTTCAAAGATGGTTGAAACGTAAGACTCTACACCCTCTACACCTTGATCCAAGCCTTGAATAGTTGTTGATTCTGTTTGGATATGAGTTTTGATTGTGAAAACAGAATGTAAATGTGAAAGTGCAATAAGTGTGCTTCATTTTGTTCACCTGCATTCTCAAGATTGGATTGGAGCCTTTTTGTATGCAATCTGTGAGCGTGATATAGTTTCAACCTAATGTGGCCATAAGGATGATGAAGTGACCCAATGGTTAAAGTTGGGATTAAAATAATGTATAATGCAGATTTGATCTATGACTGATGGAATACAGAAACTTAAATGACATTTTATTTGTCATTATCCCTTTAAATTCTTCCATATGAAACTTGATTTCTCAGGGATGACGTTGTGTAATACTGCATTCACACCCATCATTGTGGTTATTGTGTTGAGGAATGTGTTAAGTTGTCTTTCTCTGTGGTTTTGCTCCCACAGTCAGAAGCCTCTGATGGTCATCCATCATCAAGAGGACTGCCCGCACTGTCAAGGTACAGTAGTCACTCTAGTATATTACAGCTGGAAAACAAAAAAAAGAATGTAAAGAAACATAGGCTTGCACATCATGCACTGTCCTTCTCACCCTGATTTGGGCTTGGTTTTGTGGGGATCACAATGGGTGCATTCCTTAATACCTGCCAAGCAGCAAGCAGGCTATGAAAATAGATTAGAATCTTGTTCATTAATCACACAGCTGGTTTCCTGAGTGTAAGCTCAGTGGAAGTCTCCACGGGCGTTTCTTAACACATGAACAATAAAGACCGCCTACAGGGGAAAAGTCTGGCTTTTACTTTTGACTTAAATTAGGTATAAGGAGAGAAGCAGAATATTTTACAGCCTGCCTTTGAATGCCACAAATGCCATGAATAACATACCAGCACTCATCATTACTCAGGTCGGTCCCTGACTCCATTGTACTATTTGAGGACAATTTAACTAAGTTGGGTTTCATATATTCAAAGCGTATTACATTGTATGATCTTTGGCAAGAAGACATCACGTGCAAAACTTGTTCCTAACTAGCCATGCTTCATCTGTGTTTGTGAAAAAGTAAAAAGGTAAAGTGCATGGGCTAGAAGTTTTTGCCATCACTATAACGCATACTTTAAAACCACTTATTTTTTCAAATCTTAAATCTAAGATAAACTAATTTATTTCAACAGCTCTGAAGAAGGCGTTTGTTGCTCAAAAGACGATCCAGAGAATGGCCAGAGATGATTTCATCATGCTCAACCTGCTGGTGAGTGCAGTGGGCTTGTATGACGAAATCTTATTTCAGTTTAAAACAGTGTACTCGTGTAGACATTGCAGCAAGTAGTAATGAAAAATGTAGACTGAGTGACTGATATAAAGAGGTATTGTGTTGATATTGGATAGCTGTAGTGGATATAGAGTTCTTAGTACAAGTAGATTTTGCAACCAGACACATGTTCTTTGTTCTAGAAATGTACTAAATGTGTTTTTTACAGGTAGAGACCACGGACAAGAATATGGCCCCTGATGGCTACTATGTTCCCAGAATCCTCTTTGTCGGTAAATGCTCACACCATTTATCATAATTTAGAATTCATTAATACATTTTAGTCTAATAATCATATTTACTTCCATTTTAGTGGGTCCTTTGAGAGTCCATCAGACAGTCCATCCTCTCTTTCTTAACTCTTTGGGGTCATTTTCCATCTAATGAGCTAAACACAATTCTAACCCAAATAAGGGTTTGTTTGAAAATTCTCAGAACTGATTTTTGCATCGTTTTGAGTCGCTAAAAAAAGATCTCACAGTCGCTTTTATGTCTTTTTAGCTGAATATAGATTGGAACAGAACAGATGGCATAGACATGGCACTGATGAGAAGGAATACTGGCTAACAGAGTCAGTAGTTATGTATTCTTAATGATGGTGTGGGAAGAGTTGGGGAAACTAGGGCCAGATATTCAGTTTTTACACTCAGTCCCAAATAACCACTCATTTGGCTGAGATGTCACTACATGCCTTCTCACTGAAACGGACACCTGTCGCCTGTTAGCCTCTCTGTCTTTCACAAATCCTTGCTTTATTTTAAACTTCATATTTTCACCACTAGTTGCTCTTAATGACTGTTACAGAAACACAAGCAGTTAACAAAATGAATGGCAGTAATAGCCATACAGTTAATGATCAGATAATGCTGATGTTTAACTGTGTGTGGGTGTGTGTGTGTGGGTGTGTGTGTGACATGTCTTTCTGCAGATCCATCCAGGACTGTGCGCACAGACATTAAAGGAAAGTACGGGAACTTCGGCTACACCTACGAGCCCAGTGACATGACGTTCTGTGAGTGACCGTACACTCTTTTTGCCGCACACCTTATCTGTCAGCAGCATGAAGACAGACTGAGCCCCCGCTGTTTTTAACCCTCATCTTCCTCCCTCCATATTTTGACAGTGATGGCAAACTTTTAGTATGAAATGGGTCTGACAGAGAAAACAGGAGGCTGCATTGATGTTATAGAGGGAGGCAGGTTTTAGGTTTCAGCAGGAGGGCATTAAGGAGGTGGGAGAAGTATTATAGCTGCTGCGCTCTGACTGCTTCTAGAGATACTGTGCCATTTTCAGCACATCCTTGTTTCCAATTTGGAGAATGAAGTTTTGGTTATATAAACTTTTTTGGCCAGTTGTCTCAGAGAATGAAGAATGAAGTTTTGGTTATATATAGTTTTTTGTCCAGTTGTCTCATGTAAATGAGCCTAATTGGGTCTTGAAAAAGCAAAAAAAAAACAGGCTTAATGCATTGAGGTATTTCAACCTGGAAGGCAATCAGACTAACTACTGTGCTTTAAACCTTAAGGGTAGGCTAACTCGCTATGGACTTCATAATAGAAAGCTCCTCTGGGCTTCAGAAAACTGCAGCTCTGCTTCCAAGAAATGTTTGTAAAAATGTGTTCACCATTTAATTTGTGCCAAGGCAAAATAATAGAAACACCTATTCACACAGCATACGTTGAACACTTACTGTAGTTGAGCACCCTGAGGTGAAAGCAAACCACACCTGCATTTTGTGTTGTAAAATTAAAATCTAACCTGACTTGTTTTGAGTTTGGCCTGGATCAGAAAGTGCAGACTCTGCAAAGGCAGTTTGACTGAATTCAAGTCAGTGTCACTTGCCTTGTCTTAATTGGCAATTCTGTCTTATTTGGGGTTATATTTATCTAGATACAAGAAACACGTCTTTTACAGATCTTCCAGTGTGTTTTGACACATACTCTGTTTCAAACTTTCAAGACAAAAACATCTAATTTCAAGTTTTGGTCTTCTGTTGCACACAAGTTCATCCTAAGTTCATCTGTTCAGCCTGTCACATTCTACTGATAGTAATGGTGCTTCAGATGGCTTACATCTCATTCAGTTATGTCATTATTAAGACTATAGTCTGAGCGTAATTATTAGACTTCCCTTTCTGGTGGACAGAGCACATTGAAAGTGTGATCTGCTGATGGTGCTCGATGAAAAGGAACAGGGACAATAAAGTCATTGAGATTCAACCTCAGGGGATCACGAGTATCTTAACCAAATCTCCTCCCACTCCATCTAGATATTTTACTGCTAGATAGTGAAAACTCTGACCTTCTGGTAGCACATGTGGAAAACTCAGGGCTTCGCTAAAGTTATGTGGATTCACCCTCTGGCGACCATGAATACATGTACCAAATTACACGGCAATCCATTCAGTTGTAGATGAGATATTTCAGTTTGGACCAGAGTGGTGGACCAACAGATTGACACTGCAATGACACATGATAAGATTTTGGTTGGCGATGTGACTCAGTGTTTGACACAAATGCCTCCCCAACCAGAAGGTCATGGGTTTGAATGGAGCAGGGCCAGGTAGTATTCAGGTCTTACCTGCAAGGAGTATTATCATCAAGAAATAGATAATAGTAATCTTATTGTAAGTCACTGGATCTTCGAGAATTGAATATTAGTTGGCTTGTAAGTGAATTAACTACACAAAAGAAGAGGTCCTTGAAATGATCATTTTCATATTATTTTTAGAACTTCAGTAGCTAGACATCCTGATTTATTTTAATGAATATATCAAAGTTTGTTGTCACGTAAATGTTATGTGACATTTTTGCAGCAAACCTTTTTGTCGGCAGGGAAAAATATTTATGGTCTTTCTCCTAATTTGTCCTTTCTTTCTCAACAGTGATCAAAAACATGAAGAGAGCCAAAGTCCTGATGCACACTGACCTTTAACATGGCTCAATCTGACTTTTCTCGATCTTCCAGTCGTGCCGGGCAACCTGCTCAGTGCTCAGCACCAACATGTTTACACACTCCTCAGAGCTCAATAAAACTATGATACATGAACAGAAAGTAAGGTGTCTATTTCTTTTCCACACAACAGTAATGATGCCAATAGTAATTGGTATTGAAGCTTACATATAGGAAAATGTAATAATTTATAGTTCAACTTAAATTCAAAACTAATTTATATTTTATGGTGAGACACTTCAGGTGAAAACAGTTTTTTTTATAGTTTTTGCCTCCATAACATGTCTTCTGTCAGACAAGTGGAAAGAAAATACACACTTAGGTGTTTATTTTATTCCAGAGTCCTGTTCTGGAAATGTACACAAAAGGCACAAATTTATTCAGATAATGCCTCATTAGGATAATTAAACATAGAATTTCAGAAATGATGTAATACAAAAAATAATTGCCTTACTATGAATAATCAACTGGGATAGTTTCATGGTGGTATATCTACTTAACTAAAACTGTTACCACAGTCACCTGGGGCGACTCCCCTTAAACACATTAAAATCAAACATTAAATTTAATATCCAATCCTTCACTGACAACACATTAAAATTCTATTGTTTCTAAAAGTATTGTGCCGGGAGCGTTTAAAGTAATAGTTGGACATTTTGGAAAATGCAGTTATGAAGTGAACTGTTCCTTTAAACAGATGCTGTTTTTCTGTTGTCTGCAGTCTGTTGCCCTTTTAATTTAGATTTAATTAAAGATTGGACCTTTCGAAAACATGAGGAGAACAATGAACCTGTTTAAATGGCAGGGGACACGGTGGAAATACATTCTAAAAGTGAGCATTACTCCAGAGACTCTGGGTGCAGGCTTCCAGTAGAACTCCATGTTCTTAATGGAGGTGTTTTTCCCCATGTAATAACAAAGAGGAAGCAACATTTACACTCTTAGTGGATATGAACCAGAAAATTGACTGAGCAACATCTCACAGGTAGAGGCATGGTTAACCACTAGGTGGCAGTATAATATAGATGTCCAAGGTCCTGTGACTCTTTCCACTGGAATTACAATTGTACTAATTACTGTAAATGGTAATTAGCATATTCTTCAGTTTGATTACATGAATAATTATTAAAAAACAACAACAAATAAAATTTATACTTAAAACATAAGCACAGTTTATTCATTGTACATAAAATCCACTCTGTAATCTTGCATTGTATACAGTTTATATTTTTTGTCACCCAGGTTATACAAGTGCAATTGTGTGTAATGCCTGGGGGGGACTCCACTTAAGAAAATAATGATAGATAAATAATAAACATATATAATATAGTGTATCTACTGTGTCCATAAACCACATGTTACAAGATGAGCATGTCTTCTTTGAGCTCACCAATCATCATGTTGTTGCACATGTAGTCATTTCTTGCTCCGTAGTTTCTGGACAATTTTCCAAACGTGCTTTTGGGCTGCATCTCTGTTTCTCTTGTTAAATGGTCCTCCCTGACAACTGCAAAGATATTGTTTTCTAAACAACTCGGGCCTCGACAGAATGGGACCGTGCTGCATTGCCACAAATAGCCCAGATGCATTTTTCTGCTGTCATACCTAGGATTAATGGGCTGTTTTTAATTGTTATGGCTCCTCTGTGTTGAGCATTCCTGTGCTTTCACCTTTTGAAAGGAAAGTAAGCTGACTAGTACAGACATCTATCAGCGGCAGTGACTGTTCTACAGACTAAAACCCTCATTCTAACTAATAAGATGCATCCTGAAAACCCATTTATTTTGCATTTCTTTGAATTCAGAGGAAAACAGAAAACAGAGAAACATTTCAAATGGGTCAGTAAGTTTCATTCCTCAATATTATTCTCCCTTAACATCTACTGAAGGAACTGATCACTGAGGAATGATTAAATTATTCACACTTCCGTTGCATTTTTTCCCCTTTTTCCTTGTGCGCCTGCTTTTCTCTCATGTTTTTCAGATTTCTGTCTTTCCGTTAGACCCAAGATGATTCGTCAGAAACTCTTGAGATTTTCCAACTATTTTCCCCCCACTACTTTTCTCAAGAAATAGGTTTCATAGGCTTACACTCCCCGGTTCATAACAAATGTGTTTTCTACTCAGACTTTCCTATATCCTGGGCCTGACAATTCCCTGTCTGGCTCATTGCAGTGCTGTTTCTGTGCTCTGTGAAAGATACTCTGCTTCCAAAATCCTTTCCAACACTTCATGCCTCCAAAAAACTGTCATATTGCTTGAGGAATATGTCTACTATTTCTTGGCAAAAAAAGAAAGAAAAAAAAAGGATGTAAGTGGAGATAAAACAAAAAATATGTATATATTAATGGGTAATTACCAAGACAAGCTTGTTAAATAATTCCAAAATGCTTGGCATGCTATATGCTTTACTTTAAAGCATACATACACACACAAACAGTATATGTATGAAAACAGATGTATGGCCACACGTTCGTGTATTACATAAAGACACAAGACATTTTTGCCATACCTTAACTTATTCTAGGTTACCTACCAAACACAAGGTTGTTTTACACCTACATCAAGCCTACAGTCTCATGTCTATGAACACTTTAAATTTCAGCCCGCAATGTGCAACGTTCTCCCCAATTCCCAGTGTTATTTTTTTGTACTAAATGCTGCACCAGTATAGAGCGTAGTGACTGGTACAAGGGAACAAGGTGTGAAGTAAGGAAATGAGGGGGTAACGATATGTGAATTTAAAAAAATTAAAAATCATTTATAGTGCTTAAGTAGGTCTTATTGTAACCCGTGACAAGAGGACTGTAACCTGAAAGTTAAACAATATCTACAGTAAAAATATTTTTAAGTATTGTTATACCCTGCACTGGTACACAGTCAGTGGCCTACAAAAATGACACTGTAAAGAAATATGCTGTAGGTTGCAGGCCATAATCTAATCACATAATCTTTTTTTATCACCATGAACATGTACTATTATAAGCATTACACTATAATACATATGTTATATTTAACAAACTAAACAATTCTAATGTTTTAGAATTCTTTTCTTTTTCTGTCTCATCTAGCAGTTTAATTTGGGCTTCAGTGAGCAAAAATCCCATAATAATCTTTAAGCATATTGTAATTCCAGCAGACTGAGAGAGGTTAGACTTCAGCACCTTTTCTTAGCTCTGTTTTCAGGCTTAAGAAAATCTAACCTGTGACTGGAGACCAATCATAGGTCATTTCAGAGAGAGGGCTTTCCTATTGGCTGTTCTACAAATACCAATGTGTATGCATGTCCCTTCAGATGGTGAAAGCCTGATTCAATGATGGAGAGTCCTCCAGCATTGGCCACAACTGCCTACACTGCAACGCAACCCAAAAACAGAAGACAGACTCAAAATGAGAGTCTTAAAGAGAGTCCGACGGACAATAAACAAAATAAAACAGCTGTCAATATCAGTGAAGTGTTTCAGAAATGGTAAGAACAAGTTACTAGTAGTTAAGCCCTCTGCTAACTGGAGCTCAAGGCTAACAGCTGCAGCTTAAAGAAAGGTTTATGAAGCTAATATTAGTGAGAGCCTTGACTCACAGTGTCGCTACGCCTCACTGCCCACCGCTACACACCACCTCGCCTGGAGAATAACGGGCAGCAGCTCTGGAGACAGACCCCCAGTCAGAGGATGCAACCAGAATCCAGTAGGTGCAAACCCCAGCTCCAGGGAGCCTCACAGCTGTGGTGCCGGATCAGCTATAAAGTTAGATTCAGTGCTGCCACTGGCCACCAGCCCACTGTCACACCCGACACTGGGGGGGTTTGTGCTGGACGAATTCAAACCGCTAGAGCCCCCAACTGAAGGTTGATATTCCGAGCTGTTGCCCACTCTCCTTCCACAAATCAGCACACAGTGGCGGGGAGTAAGGCGGAGGGACTGCGGTGTGGCTATCAAGCTAAAGGAGGGGCTGAGCAAATGTGCTGCATGCAACTGTAGGCTGAGCAAACGTCCTCTTTTGCCCGGACATGTCCACTTTTCATGTCCCGTCCGGGGCGTCCGGGGGGTGTTTATAAACTGATGATAATGTCCGGTTTTCCGTGTGTTTGTGTGTGTGTGTGTTAGAGTGCGGTACGGGGAGCATATTTCTGTCCGAACCCGAACCGAGCCCGACATTATTTAATGACCAAAACACTGAGTTTGTGTCACACAGTGGTTACAGGCTATTTAACAGGCCGGGCGCGGGAGCGGGAGGCGGGAGGTCCGACGCTTCTAGCGAGAGGAGAGGGAGAAATAAAACAAAGTAAGATGAAATAGGAAAACCTGTCTCCCTCTTTTATTTTATTTTCAGCGTTTAATCAAGGCGGAGGTGGGCAGCTGGAGGTCCGAGACTTCCAGCGAGGGGAGAGGTAGAAACTAACCGCCAATGTGTGTCTGTGTGTGTTATGTTCAGGTGTTGTCACGTAAATAACAGTGCCCAAGCAATGAACAGGACAGACAATAGGATTTTATTTATTTTTACACTACATTTTCACTGAAAGCTGACTGAATCTGACCCAAGCCCGAATACAATTTATAGCTACATTTTGACCAAACCCGGCCCGACCTGTCGGGTACCGTCGGGCTCGGATCACCACACTCTAGTGTGTGTATGTGTCCCCTAATGGGGCCTATCTGAATTTCTGTCTTTGAGAGATATTATTTTGTAATATAACCAAATTTTCTATCCATACATATAAATTTTAAATATATTAAAATTATAAGGCATCTTTGAGTAAGCTGCAAGTATGGGCTATGTCGTGGCCGGCCGAGTGTCCTCTTTTTTGGAAATCAAAATATGGTCACCTTATGCAACTGTACAATAATTTCTGCATTTGTTTTGGAGAGCGAGAGGATTAATGTTACTAACGTCGGCTCAGTACAAGTAATTAGTGGAAACAAAATTCTCCTGTCGTGTGTCTGTTCTGATCTAATCCTAACACAGCAAAGCTGTTACCTGCAGCCTTCGCTTGCAAAGCTAACGTTACTAACGTTAGGTCAGTCCAAGTAATTAGTGGAAACATGCTAACATGCTAACATGCTAACGTTACGCACAAGTTAGTAGTAAAGTAAGACCTGTTCATAAATGTTCTGTTGTAGCTCTGAATTTCTTATAAACTGAGGACAACTGCCTGCTGTATATTTGTGTTCATGGTCACAGTCACAGATGATTTAGTGGCATTGTAACTTAACGTTGTTGTAACGTTACTAGACAAAAGTGGTTCACATCAGCTAACAGGTGATATGAACTAGGGACAGTTTTATTAATGGTAAAAAGTTCCGCACAGCTGCTTTAAATAAGTGATTTAAAAAAAAGTATTAATGCTGTCATTAATTGTTAACTTGCTTCTGGTATGGGCATTTACGTCCTAGCAAAAAACAAACAAACAGAGAACTAAATACCTGATATGAATGATTAAATAACTGATATTAAATATTTAATGAATAAACAGGTATATTGTGTGTGTTTACACAGTTTTTGTGTATTTAAATTAAAGTCTTTCTTTTCAGATGCTCATATTTACTTTTCTCTCACCTAGCTAGCTAGCTCTATTTAACAGATGCAGAGGTTACCTGAGGCTTTATTAGCCCTGCAAGAGGTAAAGATTTTACAGTTTTCCAATCTTGCAGCAAATAGTGCTGTAAGTCCTAATCGAAGTCTCTGCCATCAGCTCACCTAAGGTACTCGAAAAGTTCCATCCAGCATGTTGTTTGTAAAAAAAAACAGAAGTCTGAAGTTGAGGGAGCTGAGTCCCTGTAGCTTTCTTCCCGGCACCTGTTTGTGGAGGAGCTGAGGCCTGGAGTCAAGGGTGCTAACTCCTCATGGCTGTCCTCGTGATTCCACCTCTGCCTCTTTCTACAGTACTTACCTGCTCTGTGCAGCGCTCTTCCCTGGTCCTCTTTGTGCAGGAGCTGATGCCTGAAGTTGAGGGAGCAGAATCTTCTGACCCTCTGAGGATAGACTTTCCTCAGGATGTCCCAGTTGCTGCACGGGTACCTGCTGCTGAGGGACATCAATAGGGCCTGCAAAAGGAGTACCAGTGGAAACAGTAGGATCCACATGTTGCCATAGAAAAAAAAATGTCAGGTAGAAATTGCTGGATGAGAGAGGAGTGGAGTCTGACGTTATCACCATCGTCTGCAAAGTCCTCTTCATCCTCAAACATGAAGTCATACCCTGAATCCCTGACCCCACCAAACCAGCCATCATCATCAGTGTCTTCTTTTTCCTCCACCCTCTCTGAGAGCTCCATTAGTTGATGGCCATCTTCCTCAAACTCATCCTTGTATTCAGAGGAGAGTGGGGGAATGAGCTCACCTTTATCCACCACACCAATGGCAAACTCACCTTCCACCTCCTCATCAGAGGGGATGTAGACTGAGAGACTGTTACCCTTGTTACCATCCTGATTACTTAAGGGAGGTCATGTACTGCAACACAATCAATGATGTAGTTTACAAGACTGATGGGGGTAAAAGTTAAAGCCCTTGAAAGTTATGATCATTTCTCAGAACACTAAATATTTTGGATTAAATAAGAAACAAAGTTAGAAAAAGTGCACTTGACTGCAAGTTGACTTTGGCTTTGCATTCATAACCTAAGACTTGACTTGGGCTTGACTTGAGACAGATGACCTGAAAGGACTTGACTTTTCTATTATTCATCCATCCATTTTCGTAACCGCTTATCCTCTTGAGGGTCACAGGGGGGCTGGAGCCTATCCCAGCTGACATTGGGCGAGAGGCAGGGTACACCCTGGACAGGTCGTCAGACTATCGCAGGGCTGACACATAGAGACAGACAACCATTCACGCTCACATTCACACCTGCGGACAATTTAGAGTCACCAATTAATCTATCCCCAACCTGCATGTCTTTGGACTGCGGGAGGAAGCCAGAGTACCCAGAGAAAACCCACACTGACACGGGGAGAACATGCAAACTCCACACAGGAGGGCTCCCTCCTGGGATTGAACCAGGAACCCTCTTGCTGTGAGGCCACAGTGCTAACCACCACACCACTGTGCCACCCACTTTTCTATTAAATATTTGTATCTTTCTAGGTAATGAGAAATTAAGTTCTCTTTTTAAAACATGAAGGCACATACGTCTCAGTGGTGGAGGACACACCATGTCCATTCTATGAGAGCTCTGTCCCCCGCCTCTCCTCGGAAGAATGGCAGTATTTACAGTGGCATGTGTTAGCAACACATTGTCTGCTCCGTGAGCCGCACACAGTCATCACTGTAGAGATGGGATACACACACTGCTAGCTGTAATATGCTCAGGCTCTCTGCGAACTTGTACGAGGTTTTGGGAATGCCACAGGGAGTAACGACTGTCCCTGCCTGCTCTCCCAACATACTTTCACTGGGTCTCTTTCATGAAAAGTGAGTAAATCTGTGTGTAGATTTGCACATAAAAGCCTAAGCTACTAAAAACCTACTCCGGATTCAGGAACGCCGTGGGAAACTAAGATTTGATCGTAAACACGTGTGTAGAATTATGAATGCTAATCCATCGTAAAGGTAATCAGCAATTAGCATAAATCCCCGCCCATGAATAGCCAATGACCACCATATAAGGAGGTGTAGATGCATCCTGTCGACCTGTCAGTCATGGCGCAAAGAAAGAAAGAGGGGAAAAAAAAGAATGTTTCCGAAGCGGAGATTGAAATAATTTTGGGTGAAGTGGACTTAAGAAAAAACATTTTATTGTCTTCAGTTAGTAGTGGTGTGACAGGGACAGGCAAAGCAAAGGCCTGGAGGGAGGTAACAGATGCTGTTAATGTTGTCTCCGTGGTACAAAGAACCATGTCAGAGGTGAAGCGTAAATGGTTTGATATGAAACTGGAGGCAAAGAAACGCATAAGCACACACACAAAAAATACAGCAGTCACCAAACAAACAGAAGATTCATTTGTGGGGTTTTGAATGAAGTGGGAACGGGAAACCAGAGATGTTTTGTGCGTAATGGATAAACTCTAAATCAGTGATGGCTGTCAGAATGTAGAGCTATTTAACATTTGTATGCATTGTCTTCGAATTATTTGAATCCTAATAGCCTAAAACTCTGTTTTATAAAATGTAAATTAAACATTTTTTAAATCAGATTTATTCATTCAAATGATCAAAAAGCCAAAAAAAAAAAAAAAAATAATAACATGTCTCAATTCTTTCAGCTGGCGCACTGTTAAAGTCTTACGTGTTTCAAAGGCATCTGTGTATTGTGTACATAACAGAGCGCAATACAAATTAAAATTGTAATTTCCAATAGTGACAAGCAATATTTATGTGCTTTACTAAATTTACGCAAGCACTACGAGTGGTCAGGAGCAGGAGTAGATTTTGTTAGTAGCTACGAAAAGATCAGAGCTACTAAAATATTGATGAATGCGGACATGCACGTAAATTTCAGTCTGCGATCAGTTTACACACAAATTCCTTCTGCTCACGTTTCATGAATGAGACCCACTGTGTGTGTGTGTGTGTGTGTGTGTGTGTGTGCGTGTGTGTGTGTGTGTGTGTGCTTGCTGCGCACACCTGCACACCATTAGATATTTTCTTTAGTGAGTTATTTTGCCCCCCTGTTCCTGCTCTGCTCACATTTTCAAACTTTAACAGTGCGTAATTATCTTCCACTCTCTCTCACAGCAGCAGGTTTTTTACCTGCGTAGAATGTCTTTCACCCTGACCGTTTACACAGGGCTTGGAGCAGCAGAGGAAGTATTTAAATCTTTCACTCTAGTAAAAGTCACTACTACCACCCTGTAAAATACTCCGTTACAAGTCAACATCCTACATACAAAGGTTACTTAGTTAAAGTAGTAAAAGTACTGGACTGATTATTTTGTTTGTAAAAATAATGAGAAATGAAGTCATAATGGCCTAGAGCCCAAAGTGACACCTTCACAATGTTTGATTTGTCAAACCAACAGTCCAAACCTCAACATTATCAAAAAAAATTAAAATATTTAATAATAAAAAGCAAAAGCTGCAAAAATCCTGACATTTGTGAAGCTGGAAACATGAAATATTTTTGCATTTAAAAATCACTTAATGATTATCAAAATAGTGGCCAATTTATTTCCTGTCAGTTCATAAAATGACTAATAGTTACATTTATTTTTGTACATTTTCATATGCTTTGTGTGCAAAAATCTTTTTTTGTAAAGTAACTAGTGACTACAGCTGTCAGATAGATGTAGTGGAGAAGTAGTAGAGAGTAGCATGAGACGAAAAGACTCAGGTTTGTACTTACAGTACCTGAGTAAATGTATTCAGTCACACTGAACCACTCGGTGCAGCTTCTGTTTGTGAGTATGACTTGAACTGCTTGATTCTCACCACAGTAACTTGGGACTTACTTAAGACTCGAAGGTTAAGACTTGAGACTTGCTTGTGACTTGCACATGTGAGACTTACTCCCACCTCATCTTAGCTGTAGTCTTTGCGGTGTGTTCAAATGCAACTTTTTGGCCAAGACACAGGTGATGTGAGGCAATGCATCAGTCAGACTTTGTCGCCACCAGCTGTTTGATGTCGGTTTGGTGTGACTGGGCCTTCACTTGCACAAGTCATCCATTGACTCCTTAAAAAAAGAAGTCACATCAAAGTGGACATTATAAAAACAAAGCAGGGAACCTTGGATTTACAGAAATACTGTTACTGAATATGCTGTCAAACACACACACATACACACATTGAGGTAGCCTACAAGGTTCTTCAGTTTGACTTTGGTGGTGGGGCAGCCTGTGACAAGGGCACAGGGCTATTAGTCCTCGTTTGCACACTGCTTGGACAATTTAGCTATTCAAATAGAGCCCGCTTACAGGAAAACAGCTCCTTAATGAAGAGATGGGCTGGGTAATATGCCATAAATCTATTCTTTTATTCTTTCCAACACACTCATAAATACACACTGCCTGTGTGCATATATAACCATTATGTACACCTACGCATATGCACTCTTAAATACAAACTTAAGCGCATAGTTTTACACAAACACACACACACACACATGCATGCTCTCTCACCCCCCCCCACACACACACACACAAGGGCAGATTGATATTATAATGTGTTCTGGAGGAAGCTGGGAGCAATTTTCGCCACGTAAATCAAAAAGGTCAAAATGCAAATGTCAGCTTTTCCTCCTCTTTCCTTTTTAATTATTCTGTCAGGTTCAAAGAGTCTTCATCAGAAAGGAACCATTCTGACAAAGGAAGGCCTGAGCTCACAGATAAGCTCAATCTGCGTCTCCTCTTGACACTTTCTTCTCTATACTTAGCCTATCTACACTCCTCTCACACACACACACAGCGACACTTAGCATTACCTCAAAGTAAATTACAATGTATCAATACGAACGTGGTGCCAAAGAGATGGTTTAGCAATTACCAGTCGACGGTGGATGTTGAGTCAATTAATTTACACTGCGGGGTGTCGTCTTGTTAACTGAAAACTCAGTCGATACAAGATTAAAGTAGTCCGGTATTTTTGGTCCAGATCATATGGAATAGAGCCAGTTCCAACTTGCTCTCTATTATTCTGCACAGATAACAGCGAAAGGAAAGATCATCAGTGGTACTCTCCAAACAAAGACGCTGGCCTGTGAAAATTAACTTCTTTTTGCAAGGCAGACCTTTGGTGGCATTTTAAATCTGTTTCATTCTCATTAGTTTTGCAGTTATTAAGACATTTTAATTTGATGCTCCCAGATGAAGGCCACAGCACAGCTAGAGCGAGCTATTTTTCATGTTTCCCTTTGAACTAAACCTCTAGAATGTCAAAATTTCTGAGAATGTACTGAGGATTTTGTTTTTCTGTCATTCTCAGTTTTATATATTTATTGAATGTTGTCAACACAGTTAATTAAGAAATTCATGAAACAGTTTCTTAGTGCTAAAATGTAACATGATAAGGATTAGAGGCCCCATATTGTAAAAAGTCAGATTTTCATGTCTTTTTTAGTGTTAACCAAGTATAGGTGCCATATAAATGGGCTACTGTGAAAGTACCAAAGCCCTAAATGCACACAGTCCGTATTCAGAAATCAGGACATCCATGTAGTTTTGATGTCACAACTACAGTACATAGACTGTTTCAGACCTGAAACATCATCAATCTAAATGGGTCCCTTTGTATTTTCTATTGAAATGTTTTGCTGTGTATGTTGCCCAGTTCAGACCAAAGATTCGCGATGAGACGAGTTGAAACAGGCAACTACTTAACTACTATATGCCTTTCTGCAAAGTTCTACAAATCTGCTGGTTCACACCAATGCAACTATGAGACAGTGTATCATCTCTATGCAACAAGTCTCTGTGCATCTGTTCTGATTTCCAACTTTTCAGGCTGATTTTGTGGCTGAATATATATAATTTGTAGCTTCTTGAAATATGAATGAGGATAGTGATGATGAGATACTGGCTCCAGTTGCATTTGTAGTAGTGATGAAACGGCATAAAACATAAAGAAAATGAGCATCAGATGGACTGTATTCATAGTAAATACGCCATGATAATATAAATACCCTGTCACACTGTCTGCGGTCATTTTGACTTGACCATCAGACTACACTACAAGTCAAATGGCTGTTGAAACAGGTGATGTGCTTTACGTTGTAAAACTAGCCTCCGGCAATTTGACCAGCGGTGTTGCAGGTGACACCATCAGCTGGCTTGAGTCGAGCTCAGACTGGCATGTTCACATTGCTGCAACTTGTCTCTGCAACGTTCTAAACAGTTTTGTCTTGTTGTGAACCACTGGTCTGAACTGGGTTCAAATGAGATCTGGGGGGTATTCCATCAAGCAAGCTAAAGGCAAATCCAGGCTTAAATGGCCAAGTCTGGCTAATGTGAGCCAGAGTAACCATGGTAATTTATGCTGCCGGGCAATCCTGGTCTGTAGCAGGATTAAGGTGAGGATTAGCTCCATCTATGATCAAAAAATGTTCAACAGACAAGAACAGACACCTAAAAGACAGTTCTGCCAGTGCTTTTACACACTCACATCTGTCATGTAATGATAAAATAATATGTAGATCATAAAATATATAACATCATTAATCCAAAAACATTAACTATTAAAAAACAAATTAAAATGTAATAAAAATTAGATAATTAAAAAAACCCTTACAACAGTAAAGCCAAAATCAAACTAATAAAAACAAAACTATAATACAATGAAACTGAGGCATTAAAAAAAGGTTGTTCTTATCTACATATATTTGCTGAAATGCTGCATTTTCTTTGTCACTTACGCATTTAGCCTGTCGGCAATATTCCGCCACGCCACCTCCCTTGCTTTATTAATTGCTGCAGTATTGCCTTTTTCGTAGCCTAATTATGTCCTTATAGTCCTCATACACTTCCATAAGGAGCGTTTGCACCGCCGCAGAAAAAGCCTCCGCTCGCTCCTTTCCTTTGCTTTTTGACATTTTGCAACATTTTCAGCACTCAACTAGTGTGGGCTTTTTATTTTCCCTGGGCGTGTGCATGAGTTGAGGTTTAACAGGTGAGGCTTGAATTAGCGTCAGTTGGAGCCAGCTGATTTCACTTGATGGAACGGGTTGGCGCTAGATTGGGAGTTGGCGTTTAGAGGCCGTTTACACGTACACGGTGATTTTGATAAACGGAGACATCTTCCTTCGTTTGTGCCCTTCGTTTACACGCAAACGGAGATTTCTCCTCTGAAAACGAGTCTTTATAAAAACTCCGGCCAGAGTGGAGATTTTGGAAAACTCCGGTTGCGCGTTTGCATGTAAACTGAGATAAACAGAGATAAACGGAGTTATAGGCAGCCGACGTCACAGTATGCGCCAGAACTTGCGCCTGTGTCAAAAGTGCGACCTACGTTGCTATGGTGACAATGGATACATGGAAGGCTTGAGCTTCTCGTTACACTGCCACCTACAGGTTTGGCATGCTCTTGTGTATATATACACGGGTAAGTGTAAACGAAGATCTTTTTGAAAACGGAGACGGTGAAATGTCCGTTTATGAAAATAGCTGGCCACGTGTAAACAGCCTCTTAGTCAAACTTCAAGATTACAACTTAGTCTGGATATTCTTAGCTATGTTGATGGAATACCCCCCAGCTGATAGGTAGTAAACATGGACCAAAGCTGTTGCCTAGTGATGCAATTCCAGTGAATCAGTCTATGTACCGAATTACCGTGATGTTGTGCTAAGAACAACGTAGAACACTGGCAATTGATTACAATTGTGGAGATATGTGAAATTGGCAAACTTGTTGATTTCTGTTGTCATTTTCAGCCATAACTGTAACATTTTAAGATATGTTGGTAAACATGGTGGTTCGACCCATCTTATGTTTCTGCTGTGCTTACTGTATGTACTTTGTTGCTTTGTCATCATGTTTGACAAACCAAAGCTACCAGCAAGGAGGTAAACAATGCACTGCTGTGGATGGGGCTGCAGCAAAAATATTATTTTGGCCACCTAAAATATCAACACCTGTGTAAGTGTATGCTGTATTTGAATATTTGTTCTCCTTTACCTTAAACACTAACCAACTGAGGCAGTGGTAAACCAGCAACTCAGTGTTCTGCTATGTAAAATGTTTTTGTCGGAGGAGTCTGGTGGCTTGGCTTCGGTTACCTGTTGGAGAGGGCTGTCTGATGGCAGGGTAAAGCAGTGAAAATATTCAAAATATGAATTACACTTAAAGTGATTTTGATCTTTTTAGTGGGCCTTTTTTAAATGAATAACAACTAACTACTTGAGGCAACATCTGGTCAGCGCTGTTTGATTTTAAGGTACATGATGCGAAGATTTTCTACCTGTATGTTACTGTAAATAAACATTGTGATTTGTCTATAAAGATTACAGTCATTCCCCTGGCTGCAATGACAGAGCAGAGACAGATCAGAGAGACAGGCACTAAAACAGAAAGTGTCAGACAGAGGGTACATACAGGTGTATTCAGGCAGACAGTATGAAAAAGTTTTTTGATCATTAAATCATATATACATGTTCTACTAGAAACCCAAAATACAAGGATGCTCCTGAAAATGAGCACAGCATGGAACCGTTAAGATTTTTTTTACCTAACAGCATTTTTAAATACATCCATTAAGAAAAAAATCAAAAGGAGAAATCACTATAACCCTCAATTAAATAATTTATTTTGCAACCACACTGTGTACAAACATACTGTATAGATCATGAAAGCTGCTGTGACTGTCATCACTAGTTTTCCTGCTCTCCACCAATCATCATAGCATGTAAAACTTTTTTTTTCTTGTGATTATCAAATGTTTCAAAATCACAGTTTATTAAAGTTTAACCGCCTGTCAAATGAAAGCAAAAAAAAAACAAACATATTTTCTGCTGTCACAAAATACTGTTTAATGTTGATGTGATTTCTGGGACCTCAGGCTCGAGTCTGCTGCAGTCTGTCCCACTGCAACTCATTATGTCCCTCCCTAACTTTGTGCCAGACGGCATCCATCTGTGATCAAACTACATTATTTGTCATTCATTTTCCAATTTTATTCATCTTTTTTATTTTTTGTTTTCTCTACCAAAGTTCATACATGCAAACCTACAGCAGTGAGAGCAGGCCGGGCTACAACTTTCTACAAGTTGTTCACTGTACATCAAGAGAACACTGTTGTCATCTTTATACAGATGTATTTACTTCTTGTTAGGCCACTTTCATTTTCTAATGGACTGCTTATTTCATCATTGTCAGCTCATGTTATGAAACATGATAACCCTCAATGAAAACATCAGTTCTACCCAGAGACTCTTCACTTGTCTCTTTGCCTTGGACTCAGTGACAATGGGTTTGATGCTATCGATGTATAAAACACACACACACACACACACACACACACACAGACACAAGGTCACAAAGATACTCTAGCCAGTGAATAACAGGAGGCTGGAGCCGGCCGAGGGGGAGAGCGGTCTTGCCATGTGATTCGCCACATACATCAACTCTGTTGAGCAGAAAATTGAAATGGAAATGTGGGCCTTGAAAGAGTGTGGCTCCCATTTACCCCTGGACCAGAGCTAATGATTTGTCATTTCTCTCAGGGGCACAAGCTGCTGCCCTCGCTCTCATACTCATACTGCACCACAGGGCTGGGCAGCCTCACTGTCCTCTACTGTATTCTGTGCATTTACATACTGTATGCTTACGGTCCAGCTTTGTAAATGTGTTTTCTGTTCAAATCCAAACTAGAATGATGAGTGAAGATGAATCTGGTGTTGAATTATAGAAATCTGTCTCAGGCTTCTAGTAAAATGTGTGAATATTTGAAATATTCATTGAAATATGCTCATTGAAATGTTTCATTCATCAAGTGCTTCAGACCAGGGTCCAATAATAGTTTCGTTTCACAATGTTTGCTTTGGTGCATCAACAGAATAATTCTGATTAAAGGAGGATGTTTCACATATTTCATTAAATTACTTCAACATTTTCCTGTAGTTTTCACAAGTTTGCTGAACTCACTGTCAATCTCAGCAGACTATTACAAGCTAATAAAATGCCTGACACAGTATATGTGATGTGCGTAGCTGCTGGCTATACTGTAAATGAGATGCAGTGTAAAACGTAGCACTTGTATCCTGATCGATGTGATAATATGAATGTTTATGTAAACAGCAACGGGGCTGTTGAGCCTTGGCAGATGGGCGTTAAATTATTGAAGAGTGTAGAGTTTCTAACATGTTTTGGTCCAGGCTGCGTTCGCCTGTTATGACTGTTTGAATCATCTTTTTTTTCATGAGCTTTCATCATGTCAGTGGAGTTCATGAGCACAGGGGCTCACTGTTTAAAGCAAAGCTTGATGTGTGATTTATAATTGATCTGATGGCAGTTCTGCTGGGATACTGAACAGACGCACAAACACATACGCATCTCACTTTGGAAATTTTATTCTTTATTCTGTATTGACTGGATGCCCTCCATGATTCCGACCTTTTCCTGTTCAATATTCCGGACTTTTCTCAGATCTTAATTTGACTGGATTTAAGGATTGCTTGAGGGTTGGCATTTAGTACCCTACATGATGATATTAGGTTAGGTAAAATCATAGTGTGTCAACATTAATAAAATATAAAGTCATTCAAAAGCACACATTTTCTCTCAGATGTCTCACCAATGAGCAAAAATAATTAAAAATCTTAGCATTACAGTGTTGGCGATCATATCTAGTTTTTTTCCTCTTTAACCCAGCATTAAAAAGCACTGTACACACTCACTCACACCCACAGAAAACTTAATGACCTGACTTCACTCTCTGTGTGAGTTGAAGATTAAAACGAGCAGTAAAATGCATGAGACGCCTCCGTCTGACTAATCCAGCCTCACCTTGAGTCTGATTGACACCAAACACGTTTGCAATTTGTGTCTGCTAAAATGTTCCTCTCAGCGAGCAAAACGAGCCACTATACTGAACATAGAATGTGACAACTGCCAGAAACATATTCATAATATGTATTTCATACTATTGCAGGATGATCTTACATCTTTTACCAAAGATGTAAGATCCTGAAGTGATTGTAAAGATGGTGACAATATGCAGGGGTGCATTTAAATAACGTTCCAGATGCAGTTTTTGTGTTGGTTGCTGGGTTAAAAACTTGTGTGACAGGTCAAAGATGCATTACAGCCTTACCTAACATTCCTATAAAGCTAATGTTTACTTGTCTCATTTTGATACTATGCATGCATGGTTACAGCTGTATTAAAGCCATATGAGCTTTCTTACCTTTACCTACAGCCCACACTGTCGATCACTGCAGACCGGTGACGATGTGTTCCAGTTCACTCTGTTCTGTTGGCATGCATGCATAAAGATGTCCAGTGGTGGAGAGTCAAGCACTGTACTTAAGTACAACTTTGGTATTTGCACTTTATACTTAATGCTATTTTATAATTCTACCTCAACACATTTCAGAGACTTAAAGATTAAACCAGTGGCTCCCAAATTTTTTGGCTTAAGACCTTTTAAAAAAGTAGTCAAGTTGGGCCCCTTCTCACATTTCAGATGTCTTTGATGTGAGACCAAAGTGATATTTCCCCACTAAACTAAATTGAAATAACTGTTCAAAGCCCAAAGAGGTAAAACTCTCCACTATTAGAGGCTGGAGCAAAGAAATGAATGAAAAAATGAATGCAATTTTGTGTAGCAAATCCCCATTAATCATCTCACTCCTCAGATATATCTTGTGACCTTTTGGAAGTGGCCTGAACTCTACGTTAGGAACCACTTGGATTAATCTACCCATCTGTATGTAAAACAGTTCAAATTAGGTAGGCTACTGCCCGACCAACTGCATCAGAATTGACAATCTAATAATATAAGAATATAATGTGTCGCACTAAAATAGGCAGAACAAATGTCTACTTTGATACTTCTACTACATTTTGCTGATAATGCTAACTCTTTCACATGACTTAAGCATCTTTACATTGTTGTATTAGTACTTTTACGTCAAGGATTTGAATATATCCTCCACCACTGAGGACATCTGCTTACATCACTGTCCTTGTAACCACAACGGCTAGTTCAGCAAAGCAGTCTAAAGGGAGAGAGTGCATTTATTTTGTCCTGATGATTGCAGGAAATGGTTTATTTTTAAATAAAGGTCTGTGTGGTAAAGAAGTCTGGATTCATCAAGATAATACTGCAATTCATTACAGTTTTCAGTCACCAAACAAAGTCAATATATGTGGACATCTGGCAGTTTGATTTAAAGTATCTTATATAAAGCATTCAGTGCACAAAATGTTATATTTTTCTCTCCATTTCTTGTAAGAGTTGTTTAAAGGAGCTCTATATAGTATTCAGAGCTTACGCATGATTCAGATTGTCTGCACACAACTCTCAACATGGAGGTGGCTGAGCCGGCGGCTAGCAGCTAATGGTGCTAACAGCGTGAACAGAACAAAGTACAGAGAAGCTCAGAATACAACACAGGATGCCATTACTCCACTATACCTTTACATGACAAATGGTTGTTTGCAGCTTTATTAATGCTCTGAATATCGTATAGAGCTCCTATGACACACTGACACACACACACAAAGTCAGAACATGATAAATAAAGAATCCCAGCCATGTGCAAAAGTAAACTAAGAACTCTTTTATTCTCTTTTTTTGTAGTTGTTCTTTTTATGTATCTATCTTTAGCAGTTTATTTTTTTATTTTTTTTCTACTCGAGTCCTTTAAAATTTTGTCATCATGCTAGGTGCAGCTTCAGTGTTGGTAGTACATGCAAGGTTGTGGGTTTGTTTGTTGGTGGAGGTTTTCACACATTGGACAACTGGAGGGAGGGAGAACGGGGAGCGCCGGTGGCTCTGGAAACCTCAAGTGGACGAACAGCGACCACTCTGGAGTCACCGAAAAGAAAGGAAAGAAAATAAAAGAAAATCCAGGTGGGGGCGGGAGTGGGGGGCACTGACCATCATCAAGGATTCACAAAGGGTAAAGCGGAAGCAGTTCAGTTCTTGCTGTGATAGTCGCCATCCAATCCATAAATGGGGACGGTTTTTTATCATGACATCATCAGTTGACATCTTTAGTGCAGTCAAAAGAAAAACTTTAGAAGCAGGCAGTCTTTAGGAGGGGGGGAATATACAAAAAAAAATCTCAGACAGCTTTGCAGAGAGAGAATAAAACAAAGACTGGAGGGGCAGAGGGGCAGGGAAACTTCAGACTCCTGTTTGTGATGAAGTGACATTAAAGGAGACATCAGGAGTATTGCTTGTGACTTTGGTCTGGGTCTATTTGTCGGGGGGGGGGGGCTCACCATTTTCTCTGATCCAAATTTCAAAGTTTCTACCTTCAAGTCAACTCCGGTAGACTCCCTTTTCCTGCTTCTCTAATACTGACTGAAATAAAGTAAAAAAACAAAAAACAAAAAAAGTACATATATGACATCACACGTGCCAGCTTGTGGATGCCACTTTTCGCTGAGGCACCTTACAGTGCATATTTTTTCTTTTAAACATCGGTGGCTACAATGGGGATGACGCCTGTTAACCCCGGCAGTGTTAGTGCCATGCTGTATGGTGCCCAGTGAGTCACAGAGAACCACTAATACTCAGGAACATCAACATCTTCACAATCCCAGCATCAGGGAAAGAGTCCAAACAGTTTCTTTAAGGATGATTGTACAGGGAACAGAATTTGTCAGTTGTGTTGCTCCTTATATACAGAGAGAACTACTATACTGCAGCAATAATGATCGCAGGTCACAATATACACGTGGCCACTGACAGCTACAGATGCACTAGAGAAGCGTGACAATTTAAGTCCCCCCATATTGAATGGAATACAGTTTTTTGTACAAATCAAAAGTACATTGTTCAGTGGATATACAAAAACCAAACAGTAAAGGGTAGATTAAAAAAAAAAGAAGAAGAAAGAAACCTTTGTAAGTAAAATAGCGGGGCAGAGACACACATGGACATCATCTTTGGTGAAGATTCCACAGAGTATGCTTAAAGACGTCTGAACACGCACATACTGTAGATTGCACACACATACATACATTAGTCCCTACAGCTGGGAATAGGAATTAAACTGCAGTTACTCAGACACAGGTCCTCATTTACAAGTTGAAAACATGAGGACAGTTATGCACTCAGGGTGTAAAGGTCAGATCACAAAGGTCTTCTTGAAATACTGTGTCCCTGTAGATGTAGAAGACAGGACGACGAAAAATGACATCACACTGTGACACATTTGGTTGTAACCTACCGGTAGAGTTGTAGCAGATATTAGCAAACGACTTGAGTCTGTTCGTGTAACTTCACCGTTCACCTCAAAGAGAATTACGTGGAGGGATTACAACTTGTTTGCATTTCAGACTATCACTACAGACTGGCATAATGTGGCATCTTTTGAATGTAACTTCACATACGGTATGTGGCACTACAGCACATAGACCATGCCTTCTATTAATAGTTCGAATGACAGCTATCATGGATCCCTGCCACATGGTGACATAGTTACAAGATCTGAGAGGTCTGTTCATCACTATTTTCACTGCAGTATTGTCCCCAATCCTCAAATGCCCATGAAAAAAACAAACAAAAACCGTCCCTGTCCCTCCCCCCCCCCAAAACAAACAAACAAACAAACAATCACAAGAAATCTAGAAAATAGAGACAAAGATTCAAAGCTGCCTGTGGAGGAAGATGCTGGCATTCATTCAAAAATCATTCACTGATGGGCGCACAGGGCTCTCCACCGCGTGTTTTCTGCTCTGTAGGCCTCCCAGTTCAGTTCCCATGCAAAGCCATGGCTTAGATCAAGGAAAAATACAACGTGCAGCACCTCCCAAAGCTTGTCCCAAGACCCAGGCGAGGGAAGGAGTCGGAGGATGCGATGCTCTTAACATGACCCCCCCCTCCTCAAAAACACGCACACACTGTTCAAGTATGAAATGAGAGTGACATAAAATAACTTACAGAACATATGCACGAGTTAATGGAGACAAAAATCAACAAAAGTGTCCTAAACTACAGCGACGCCTGGCCTGTATATGCTTTCAAGTCAGTGAATCAAACAGGGCCACAATATTTTGGAACATTTTAATCTTTAATACAGGGGTCTAAGAACATGTATTCTCATCTAAGGAACGGACCAAATAACACACATTAAATGTTACATATCTATTTTAAGTTCTCTTTCTTTTCAGCACTAGATTTACATCCGGAAGATTTATGCATCTTTAAAATAAAGTTTGTCCCAGTAATTCTTTTTCAGCGAGTACATTTTTTTTCCAGGTCCATACACATTGGTTTTAATTAACAAAAGATTCTTTCTCTAGGCTACATTTCACCCTAAACTGGCTACACTTGTTGATCCAGAAAATAGACAAAACTGCATAATTTCAACTTCAACATCTACGTCATAAAAACACGGATTCCAGTTTTTAAAACATAAAACAGGTAGATGAAAAAACACCATCCATTAAAATCAAAATAAAAAGGACAAAAATCAATAGAATGAGAAAAAGACATGGCGAGGCCGAGGTCCTCTGAGGAATGACAATGATGAGCTATGGATGGTTTGTGAAACTACGCACGTTTATTTCCACAAGTACAAAGTGCACGTGCGTGCCGACACGTGGGACGGAGGTAAGTGTCACTGTGGGCTGGTTGTTAATAAGGGGCTCTCTTGCTTTCAGGCCTGGGTCAAGGGGGGAAGGAGTGGGGGGTTTAGGAATCCCTTGGTCCCTTGACTCCCTCAGGAGCCGAGGGTGAACTGGTCTTGCTCAATGGGCTTTTTGACCCAGGCCCCCAGGCCGGCCTTGTGGAAGGCCTTGATGAGCGCCTGCTTGGCAGAGTGGTACTCTGCGGCCGCCTGCTTGGCTTCATGGTAGGAGTTGGGCTTGAGCACCTTGATCCATAAGATGGATGAGAGCTGAAATGGAGAAAAGAGAGGATAAGCTTTGGATTATTTTTTCTTTCTAAGTACATATAAAGCTCATAACACTGACTGGTGCAGCTCTGTCTTCTCTCTCTTTCTGAATCTATGTTTAAAGTTTTCAAGTTCAACCATAATAAGAAAGTAAGAAATCTAACCTACAAGGCTGATTCTTCTCACTCTAAATTTAGGGTTGGTTTTTCCAGATGGTAACTTGCACTCATTGTTGATGTCTTGGTTCATATTTGACCAAACAGATCTCTGTATGTGGTCTGGGAACCAATCATACTGCTACTGCTGGAATTAAATGTCCTGCTTGACCTCTAAAATCTCTCAGTGATGTCGTACAGCTCCTTTTACTCAATCCAACTTTCCAAGGAAGAAAGATTTTAAATTCATGTTTGCTTCAGGCTGTGAATGTGACATCTTGCAACTGGATCACACAGTAGTAGGGATGCACCGATTTATTGGCTGAACATCAGTGTTGGTCAATATTTGCCTTGTTGACTGCTATTGGCCTATTTGCAGCTAAGATGACGTTCACTGATGGCAGGAGCCGATGTTTTTCTGTTGTGTCACAACAATTTAATGCAGGCTAAAAATAGAGAATAATGGCGTCCCACAGTCACAGGGACAACAGAAACATGTTTGGGATGAACAAAAAACTTCTTCAAGACACCTCTGGGTTAAAAGGACTTGGCAAAGTCACCTTAGACGCATCAGAGGACGCACCCTATTGTTTCCTTGATAATGTTCCATTGTAAATAAATTACTCTATGTAAAAATTGGCAGGAGGAGAGCGAGCTAATGTTAACTGTTAGCAGCCGGTGGCTGCAACTAAGAGCTCATGGAGGTTGCATTGAGTTACATGATGATGCATTCAAGCTTTATTTGTTAAAAATGAGTATTTGGCGAACGTAAATTATAACCTCATCAAGATTTGTTCAAATGAAAACTTGTAAAATTTAGTTTTTGATGAGAAATTTGAATAAATAGGAGAAACGTGTGTTTTTTTCATGTGGAAGTAGTTTCAGAAATTTGTATGATTGAATCTATGCTAATTCAAAGGTAGTATAATGAAGGACTGGATTACTTTAAAATAGGACTAATATTTTATGATAAAGATATAACAAAAATTTCTTTGTTTCCCTGACACAAAAGCAGGACTAAATAACACCAACAAAAAACATAAACAAATAAGCACCAACAACAAAAAAAACATCGGCATCGGCTATCGGCCAAATTGTCCGGTGCATCTCTACACAGTAGCACTTGCAAGTTCTTAAGTTGTTATCAAAACATTTAACTAATTCAACAAAACCTGAATGGGCGATGAACACGTGAAATGTAACTGTTCATCAGACAACTTTACAGTTTGGGCTGAAGTGCTTCAATAGAAAACAGTGCAGTGTACCTTGGAGTGCAGGCGCACCCAACGGCTGAAGAGGGCGTGCTTGCAGAGACGTGAAGGACGACCCATGTCATCTTTGCCTGTAGTTGCATTGATCACCTCCAGGGCCTGGTCCCCCACCGTCCAGTTCACACTGAAGTTTGGTGCCTTACCTGGCTGCCTGGCCTCTGCATTACTTATACCTGGAATACAAAACAACAACGGTCAAAGACTGAGTAGCACAGCCAGCCAGAAATATCATTGCTGAAGAAAAACACACACAGATCTAATGTAGAAAACTTAATGATTTTAAGTGTTTCAGAAAACCTTAAGGATTCCTTTGTGGTTTGTAAAAGTTCAGCTACTTGTCAAGCTAAATAAACCATGTAGAACTCTGGAAAGATGCTGAAAACAAGTTTTCTTATATCATGAAAAGTTCTGGAGGTTTTTATACAGGACAGAAAAGATATATTATGACAGACTGAAATACTAAATTAAATCTTTTTCTCTTAAGACTTTTCCTAACACAGTGTTAAGACTCTCAAAACATCAAACATCGTCTTCAAGCTTTCAAGCAGAAAAGGGACTAAAATAAGATAATTATTTTTCTTTTTCTGTCTTCCAAAACGTCTGTGGGAGCCCCAGAGGAACTTAACCTCATGCTACCCCACTGCATGGATGTATTCAACGATGGATGAGGTACCAAACCTGGCAACCCATTTCTTCAAGTGACAGCTTCTCCCACAGCTCTAACAGCAACTTTTTTCCTTGCTTTTCTTTTTTTTTTGTGTGCTACTGCGTTAAGACGAAATACCATCCACCCAGGGGGACTATGAGGTCAGAGCCTGCTTTCTTCCAGCACACTACTGGGCATCAGCCTCCACTGTATCTGAAGCATAAATGGGAGATATATGGATGCCATAAATCCCGGTGTCTTGCTCTTTGTGTGTGCGTGTGTGAGGGAGTGTGCGTGTGTGTGTGTGTGTATTAAGCTCCTTGGTTCCATTTGGCAGCACTTGTGGCAGAAGATGATTTAAAGGGGATGAAATCCTCAGCGCTCTAACGCCACAGCCCTTCACCGCTAAAAACTCTCTAAAGCGGAAAAGGTTAATAACCCCCCACTATTATCTCCCATTCCCGCCATTTACAGAGCAACCAGGGAGGAGGAGCAGGGGGAGCTGCATATAGCTCCAGGCCTTGTGATACGATGCCCCTTGTCATCCTCTAGGATCTTAAAAAATACTAGTGTCCTGTTTGATTTGATTTAGCCTTTGTTGTTGTCTGTCTTGTGCTGTTGCTGTCATGGATTGGGTTTTGTCTATTCTTATTTGTTAAAGGGACGACTTGCTACACACTTGCTCTGACAAAGACACATTGTACAACAAGAGCTTAACAGCAGGAAGCTGGCACTGCGGGCATGTCAAGGTGCAAACGTTACCATGGGCAGCTAATTTGCTAACTAGCTACAGTAGAACAGATTATTACTTCCATTGCCAGGGAACACATCATTAACTAACAGCATTAGTTTGTGGGGTAACAGACTGCATTAAAATAAGCCCCATTTATGACTGAAACATCTACATCTAGAACAACGCTATTTCTTTACATGTTTTCTGGCATGATGTCTTGTAAGTGGCCATCACATACACATTCAGCCCACTGAATTCTTTTTCTTTAAAAATAAGTCAGCTGTTAAAAATTTTCAACCCACTCGAGGAACTGGCATTAGCTTAATTAGCTAGCCAGCAACAGTCGTCATTTCAGTTGGAAAAATCGACGATGGCCGGCTAAAGATAAAAAAATGTTTGCAATTTTTACAAAATGCTCAGAATGTCCATGGTAATTCTGCCACCATTATCACTTAAAATGCGTATATGCTGTGTGAGAAAGAAAAGTCTGACATAGCATAGCAACAGCAGAACTTAGCAAACAGTCAATCAAATCAAAATAAATTTAGTGTAGTAGTAATTGACTACTCCCAAAAAGTAGCTGACTAGTCGATTAATCATGGGAGATGTATAAAATGTTGTAGTGCCAGACAGATGTTTGTAAATGTTGGTGTGCCTACCTGCCCTGCTTTAATACGAAATCTTATATATCTTGTATATATCATATATATGTGCAGGTTCTCTGTCTCAGAAAATGGTATCATCCAAGCCAACCCCTCACATTTTCATTGAGACTGTGGGGCCACTGGCACTCCAGCTTGTTGGTGGGTGCAGTTTATTGAATTACGTCTTTTTTATATGAAATTGCATAATGTAACGTTGGCTAATTCTTGTCTTTTTTATATATATATAAGTTGTATTTATTATATCGAATTTTGTACATAGACGATTGTCTATTTTTATGTTGTACACTATGGACCTTTCTCTGTGTCCTTAATAAAGTCATTATTATCATTATTATTAAAGATCAATTCTCATCAAATACAACCAGTAAAGTTTAACAGCAGAGTCCATGACTGGCTCTGAGTGGCTGTTTACAAATGAGGTGCAATCTCATTGTACTAAATCCCCAGCACGCTTGTCTGACCTGAAGATACTCAGTGCTCTTTAGTTATATTGGAAGTCTTTCCTTCTCACAATACCTTAAATTCTGCAAACAACAACCCCCAGCGGCCCATGCATTGCCACTGCATTACTACTGTACCATGCTAAAACCACAGATAAGCAACTAGTCTACAAAGATGGAAAGTGTCTAGCAGTTTTTATGGTTAACTAGTTGAGTATTCTGTGGAACCCCTAGTAGCAAGTGTACAGTACTTTATATAGTATTATTCTACATGAAAATTAGAGGGGGAGGGGATAAAGTTGGACAGACAGAGAAATGTAAGGTCAGAAACTGTGTTAATTTTATCTTAAAATAAGTGGAAAGAAAGAGGACAAAATGACTGGGCTAAAGCAAATGTGATTCATGCTGAAAGGTTTGGCAAATCTAACAGTTCTTACCGGGTAATGTTACATGCTAATGTTTTACAAAGTCCTCTAAACAACAAGAAGACAAAAACTGAATGCTACATCTAAAATGGGAAACTCTGAGAAAAAAAGGAAGAAAAAAAAAACTGCAGGAGCCTTGGTCCATATGGCCTTTTTAAAAGGTCAAGCCAATGCTGAAAATTTACACAAAATGATAAAGCTATTCAAATTCCACAGGAACTAGGTAAATGCCAGCTCAGACCAAACAGAGGAGAAAAGCAATAACTGTCTTCCTGCTGTGGTCTGACCAGTGAGGTGGATAAATGTGTTTACCGCTTAGGATTACCATCTTTCTCTTTGATATTTAGACAGCTGGACTTTGATTGGCAAATATCAACAAGTTGATCCTCTCAAAACATGACAACATCATCATGACATTACGTCAGCTCAAGGTCTCATTCAGTTAACGTTTCAGCATCTTTCAGCAGAAAAACATTTTTGATTTTTTTTTTTTCTTTTTTTCTCCATCTCCTCCACATCAAAGCAGGCACTCACCACTGAGCAGAGGCCTGTTGAGGGTGAACTGCTGGGGCAGGTCCTCGATATCTGCGATGCGTTGGTACATGGCCCTGGAGAGGTGGTCGGCATGGTAAAGGCTGCCGAGGATGATGCTGGAGAAGTAGATTGGCTCTGTGAAGTAGCTCATCAAAGAGCCCTGAATACCCACCACATTCCACCTGCAGAGCAGACACAAACACACACATATGCATACACATTAGATAATCTGGCACTGGATCTTATTTCCTGAAAATATGCTGTTTTAGCTACATACTTGTGGTGATTATGGAAACATGTTTAAATGCTGTTAGCTTTCTAAACATAGTTATTTAGATGCTAGACAAATAGTCACATCAGACCAAACCAAATACCCTGGTTCACCTCACGAAACCTTATGCTATGGCTGGGAGACATGCTTTAATAATACTATTGCGATATGCTTAGGTTGTATTGCGATATATGATAGTTATCTTGATATTCTGAAATCTCTTAACTACTGTGGACTACTAAAATACACACTTATTAAATGAACTACAGTTACAATAAAATTAAACAAAGTAGCTACGGTCATAATTAAGTTAAATAAAGCATTATTATAATTAATTTAAATAAAATGCTGTTATAATAAAATCAATAAAGCACTGCTATAATAAAGCAAAAAAAGTATTGTCATAATTAAATCAATCAAAGCAAAACCCTTGGTGATTTTATTTCAAGGCTCCCGGCTCTTCCTGGGCCCGAAATGTTGATGTTTTTGCTGTGATTTATTCACTGTGAGCAGGAAACACACTAACAACTCTCTGGTTCATATATTTATAGTATTTGCAAGTCGCACTGGTGCTCCATGGTCGCAAATTGTGACTAGATAGTCACAGTCTGGAGCTCTGCAGGTACATAAACACGCTTTGTCTGCTCAGACTATCATTAAAGTCATTAAGTTAAACTGTTACTGTGGCACTGTAAAACGTTATGATTTATTCACTGTAAGCTGGAAACACACTAACAGCTCAATTGAGACAATTGAGCTTTTCTACTTATGTTCTCTCCACCTAGTTATTAATAGAAACTGTCAAATCCTCATTGTCTCAACCATGAAAATATATATCACAAAAATAGGCATGACTTTCAACAGGCGACATGTAGAAATTATTGTAGTAAGCCTGAAAAGTGCCCGGGGACTCTGTGCTTTGTAGTACATGCATACATGGACACACACACACACACACACACATACAGCTGCACAAGCAAAAATATATTAGTACATAACCAGCCAATGCAATCTACCACACACAATCACCCACAATCCTACAGTTGTGTACACTCTGAAGTATCCAATTTCATTTTCTACAAACTTCTGTGTATTTCTATGCTGTGTCATTAGCCATCTATCCCCAGTCATTTTCCCATTGACATGCTCTGTGAAGCATCGCCTGCCCCACCTCAGAGAGAGAGAGGGAGAGAGAGAAGGAAGGAGAGAGAGAGGGGCAGAAACAGACAAGAAAAAAGGATGGAGACAGAGACAGTGAGTTAGAGTGTGAGGGTTGAGGAAGTAAGGGAGAAGGATGACAGAGAGGGGAAGGAGAATGACAGAGTAGATGAAGGGACTGAGCCAAAGTTTTGCACAGATGACAGACTTAAAGGCTGAAGTTGGCTACTTTCGGTGTAGCATTCAGCCCGAAGCTCATTCAGTGCTATAATATCAATCTTTACAAACAGGTCATAAATACACGCGTTATTAAAAAAAAAGGCTTATGATTTCCTAAAATAGATGGGCACTGTAGTTTTTAGCAAATGTTACTCAAGGAGGAGTAAATAGTGCATTTGTTAGGGACTATTTTCAGCCACAGATTAACTTTTATTTGGTGTATTGGTATGGCAACGGAATGGTGTATGTGGGACTGACCCTAAAAAACTACTGCCCATGTTCGTGTTAACAAAGGAACACTAGTGTAAAGGTAACAGGTCCAGCATGCAACACCAGTGGCCATTAAGTGAAATGCAGTAAGCACTGTGTTGCTAATGCTTACACTCTGTAGGTGTGATCGAGCACTTGGGACTCGGCCAAAACAGTGAGGGGGATCATATATATGAGATTAAACATGATTAACCATGAGCATGTTAGTTACAGTCATATTTAGAGTAACATTTTCTGGAGTGTTCCTATGTTTTATTTGGACCATAGAGTGCCCCAGGAATGAGTCCTAAAACCCAGAAATTAGTTAGCATTTTAGCACCCCTGGTTTCCTCATCTTCAAGTCAATGGGTTTTTTTTGAATGGGTTTTTGGTTAGATGCCTGAAATAAGGTCTGTGGTTAATACAAGCTTAAGAGACTTTCAAATTTTGTTCTACGACATAAAATACATCAGTAAATACCCCACTAGTGAGGGTAAGACTACTATGTGTCTTGAAAAAGGCGGTTGCTAACAAGTGGCTAAATGAGACTTCAAAACGTCATCACACCAAACATAGCTTTACAGCCTTGTTGTGGTGGCGACCTTGAAGTCATGTGACCGTGGTGTTGTTTGTTTATAGCCTAACATTAGCTTTTTTAACTTGCGCCATGTACATGTTCTACAGAAAAATGTCATCATCGGTAACCTGATTGCCATTCCAAATTAGTTTTTCAGCTAAAATTACAATGCAGGCAGATCCAGGCAGTACAGCTTTACAGCTAGCTTACTAACCTTAGCTTAGGTTGAGATAAGCCCTTTGACCACCCCTGCCTTACGTTGCTCTTGGCTAGTGGAATGCAATTGTTATTTATACACATTTGCTTTGCAGGCTATTGTAACATAATTTATTTTTGGCTACATGAACACTGTCATAGTGCATAAGTTAGTATCATGGACCATGTTAGCTGGTAAAGTAATTTGGCAGGCCAATTCACATAGAGATAATGTTAGTAAACAAGCAAGCTAAGGTTAGCTAGCTAGCTGTAAAGCTAAGCTGCATGTGGCGTTGATTGTTTCAATCCCCGCCGCTAGGACACTACTTTATCAGGAGGAAAGCAGACGGCAGCTCTACAAACACAGCAGCCAACACTGGCTGCATTTATGTTGCTATAGCCCTAACTGAAGGTCCATCTCCAGGCTGTCGCTGCAAAACATGTAGGCCTTCAATGGAAACAAAGCATGTGTGGACTTTGTGTTGTTGCGGGTGCTGGTCCTTTTTTGACATTAGTAAACTCCATTCCTAAGCTAATGTTAGCTAGTGTTGCACACTGTTATCGTTGTAGTGGTGCTGAAGACAGGCAAGGCACTCGAAGCACACATAACGTTGCATCCTTTGGATTTTCCTGGATTGAAAATTCCTCCAAACACAGATGTCAAAGGTTCAAAGGTTTTAAGGCAGCAGAGAATGTGAGGGAAGGTCTAACCTTTTAAGCTACATTACAATCTCTTTATCCATTGGCAATACAAAATGATAAATGTCAAAATCTTATGTACAGAATGTTTAAAGAAATAACGACAGAAGCAAACAGGACAAACAAAGAGAACAAATACAGACCACTAAAAACAAAAACAAGACACTGACAGGGTGATGTGATCTTCTCATTCCTCCTTTCACTTCAGGCAGACTGTCTGAGAGTGTGTGAAATTACCAACATGGACTCAGAACAATGAGGAATATGCAAGCATAAGACCCCAGGCTACTCAGAGATATCATCGTCTCCATATGCAATATTCTCCGTGTATATGTGTGTGAGAGAGAATGTGTGACATTGTGTGTGAAAATGAAATCTCTGAATTCATAGCTGCAAGCAGTAAAGCACACATTCAGTACAGGCAAACAGCTTCATAATATAACACACACCCATTTTTTCATCAACAGCGTTACCGAAACACACCTGAAAACACTCTAAAAGAGCACACAGTACATAAGAAGAACCACAAACAAGGACACACAGACACACACAGACACACACACACAGTTATTCCAGTTATGTTTTTGGAGGCATTCAATTTCACTCCCGTCAAATATCTCTGTATTTCTTTGTTGGTAAGTTGGTCAATATCATGCTCTGTGCACCTACACACATACACAGCACACACACGCAAGAACAGGGTCAGAACAAGTCAGAGGGACCACGTAATCAGCTGTTATAGAAATAACGACAGGAGGAAACAGGACAAACAGAGAGAAATAACCCATAAGAGCTCTGCCTGTTTGCTAATGAGCTCATTCAAATAGCACTAAGGCAGAGAACTGCTTGTTCTCGCTGAGGCCGTGGGGCTGGGCATGTAATCAAAAGGAGAATGAGAGGAGAGAAAACATTGTGTAAGGAGGGAACATTATGGGCATGGTCAAAGTGAGCCAGTCAGTTCCTGTATTAAATGGCAGCCCCACGGCTAACAATCACTCACACAGGGACAGAAGCAGGTGGGCAGCAGATTTCTCACCTGGCTAATAGCTGTGTCATAAGAGGGCAGAGTCAGGCAGAGTGAGACGCCGTGCATACAGTAGTCTTTTCCTCACACTGGAAGAGGTATACTCATATCACCAATCCTCAGTGCCAGACCTAACAGACTTGCCATCTTAGGCAAGCTTCTCCTAGTCCAAGCCTCCCCTAAAAAATATATTATTTATATTTATTGTATTTTTTACAAACTAGAATTACCACCTCCCTGTTGTTTGCCTCTGCGAACCACCCAAGTTGCACTTACAGTTTACATGTCTGTGACAATTAGGATGCTTCACACACATCTGACCAACTGACTCCCATTCTTTTCCTGAGTTGTGATGTTGAGGTATGGCCAGAAAAGTGTTTAAAATTACTTACTAAGTGTCATAAAATGCATATGAAGTCTTGAGTAATGGTCAAAAGTTTTGTGAGGTCACAGTGACCTTGACCTTTGACCATCAAAATCTTATCAGTTCATTGTTGAATCCAGGTAACATTTTGTGCCAAATTTGGGGAAATTCTCTCAAGGTGGTCTTTGGATACTGCATTCCTGAGAATAAGATGGATGCATGGTCACAGTGACCCTGACCTTTGACCACCTAAATCCATACAGTTCATTGTTGAGTCCTAGTGGTTGTTAGTGCCAAATTTTAAAAAAAAAAATCCCATGAGCTATTCTGGAGATATCGCTTTCACAACAATGAGACAGATGAAGTCACAGTGACCTTGAAGTTGACCAATGGCCACCAAAATCTGTTTTATCAGTTATTCATTGAGTTCAAGTGGATGTTTGTGCCAAATTTGTGGAAATTCCCTCTGGCGTTCTTGAGACTCACAAGAATGGGACAGACGGTCCACCCGAAAACATAATGCCTCAGACTTCGGCTATCGCTGGCATGAAGGCATAAAAATTATAAGAGCTAATAAGAAATCAACACAAATAAAAAACTAAGCTAACAAACAACAATAACAAATAATGAAAAAATACAGTATGGGGAAATTAGCATATTTTGCTTCTGTCTTCATTTTTTGTATTGCGCCTCAGAAGGCTGTTTATTTTCTCTTACTCTAATAGTCTCCAGCTACACTCCACTCCACCACATCCATTGGTGCTCTAGCATGTTCTGACTGTGATGATCACTCAGTGCTGAACACATATTACAGGAACTGCAGGACTTTTTGAATGGGGGGGGGGGAGGGGGTGTTTCTGGAGTGGTGCAGATTTTCACCTACATGAAGATCTGCCACTGCCAGTTCCTTATTTTAACTGTAAAGGGTTATTTTTTTGATGCTCTATATCAAATAGAAACTGGTGTCAACTTCAAAATATCCTTTGTTTTTCCTTGTTATCTAGTAAAGCTTGGCAAGAAAAAAAATACCCCACATGACTAAATGTACAGCTTCCAACCTATTTTGCCCTCTACTGACTTGGATCACTCCGCTTTGGACAACCACACAAAATCTGAGTCACTAGTACCAGCGCTGACACGCTGAAAAGGGCAACAAGACTTCTCACACAGTGCAAACAGCATCCGCTACTCGTTCGACATCTCCCTCATCAAATACACTCTCAGCATTCAATCACTCTGTGCGTTCAGGCAAGGTATTACGATTCCTGGATGGAGGAGGAGGAAGAAGGGGAAGAGGGAGGGAAAAAAGGAGGGGCCCGTGAGAAGAGTTATGGAGAAGTTTTATCGTTCATCACAAGGGAGGCACAGTGTTGCCTTGAACATGGACAGAGACTAAAGACGCTATGATGTGCCTGCAAAAATGCCCCCGGGGACAAAAGATCCATCAATTCAGCTGTCCCTGACACTCCCTGAGGAAAATGATAGACTTGAAATGACAAAGATAAAATGCAATTCATCGCAGTATGAGTAAATACAACACAAACAATCATGAAACCATATAGCTAAATAAGTATAAATCTTCAAAATGAACATAAAACATATATATTAGGGCAACAACTACTGATTATTTTCACTATAAATTATGATTCTGATTATTTTCTTGATTAATCGTCTGGTCTACAAAATGTCCGAAAATAGTGAAAACATCAATCTCATTTCCCCTAAGTCCAATGTGGTGTCTCTAAATATCTCTTTGGCAGTCCAAAACTGAAGATATTCAGTTCGCTGCATAGATCAGCCTCTCATTGGGCGGAACGAGCCACCCGCTGAAGTCCCGCCCTACCACCTCCGGTTGTGTAGCAGTTTTCAACTGTTTTCAACAGGTCCTTTACTAACCATTGCGGTGTTTGATCTTGCGGGGATGTAGCCATTTTTCTGCCATGGTTCGCGTCCTGTAGGCGATATTTTTGTGGGCATGTTACACCAAAACCTGTTTCCCCCTGGCAATATTTTTGCATGCGCACCGTTGCTGTGGCACCGCCCAGAACGATTGTGATTGGTTGAAAGAAGTACAAGCAGCCGGGGCGTTTTTTTCTCCAATCTTAAAGTGAGAGTCGGCCCAGCCAGACCTTTCTTTTCTTGAGAAAGGTCTGGTGAGTGAGACTAATATATACCAAACAGAGAAAAACAGGAAGTCCCCATATTTGAGAGGGTGGAGACTGCCTTTTTTGCATTTGCTTTTTATCAACAATTACTTTAACGATTTATCGAATATCAAAACAATTGGCCATTATTTTTCTACCAACTGACTATTGATTAGCTGACTAATAGTTGCAGCTCTAATATTAATTTGTCGCACATGAAGCAAAATGTGCATTACGCAAGAATGTGGATAAACATATTTCCGGACGTGGTCAAGTATTTCTTCAAGGATTTTCTGTAAAATAAGAAATCATTGTCTGCTGTCATGCTTTATAAGGGCTCTTTCTATGCTAAGTTTCAACCAATTTACCTTGCAATTTTGTCACTGCAGGACATGGTGAGTAGCCTCTCCCCCTGCAGCACCCCGTCCCAGGTCTGGATAGTGTTGCTGGACCTCACAGGGATGGTGCCTTCCCCTGACTCAATTTTGGTCCTTAACTGGCCCCGTGCTTTCCGGTTGGGATGTCTGTCTCCTTGGTCTGAGTGAGAGAGCACGAGAAGAAGCATAAAAATGTAGAACGAGAAATTTGGGTCCCTCTCAATGAGAAAATATCTACAAAAATCTCCTCAACATGACAAAACAGAGATTCTCGGGAAAAAAAAAAAAAAGAAAGATGGAAAAAAAAAAGGCTTCCACAAAAGCATGACCCATTATTTATTATTATGTTATCAATGTTTTCTGCTGTTCCGCCAGCAGGCCCCATCTATTCAGTGACTAATTGAATGTGGCTGTTTTCTATTCAGTCTGCCATGTGCAACGGAAAACACTTTGACAAGAGTAAGAGGGAGGTTAATCAGACAGACAGTGTGGGCTGGCTGGGCGGGAGAAAGACTGATAGAGACAGACAGCGAATGACAAAAAGCTCTAATTACTAGAGCCTTGTTTAAATGTGCCTGTAATGTGTATTTGGATTCAGAGTAAAATTCTAATTAAATGAAACCAAGCATAAGAGGAAAACCCTACAATTTTAATTAAATAAAATACGCTGTTGTTGAAACTGAATTCTGAACTAAGACGAGACCAAATTAAAAACATGTCGGCTGTGCTGAGGAGGAGAGATGAGGCTGGCATGAGGCAGCGAGCGGTTGCCGTGCGATCGCTCTGTACCTTCAACTCCTGCCTCATGTGGAGAGAAGATCCTGGCGTCTCCACAGGGGGAGGTGCTGATGTAGAGGTGGAACTGGACGTTGTCCTTTAACCTGTAGCCTCCCTTCTCACACGGCACGAATATCGACTTGTGGTGGTCGTCCTTGCTGTGGTTGTGACAAAGATTTAAAGGGCAACTTTAACACACGGCTAACAAACAGCATTATAGCTCATTTAACTGGATTTAAAATGGATTGGAATTGACACAGCAAAGAGCAGTCTAAATACATGTAATTAGATTGTCGACACAAGTAACCTCCCACCAGTCCACTGACCTGAGGAAGAACTCCAGCTGAGTGTAGAGGTACCTGATGAGCGAGCGTCGGGCAATTATCTCAGCGTGGCAGTCATTGAGTGCCAGGCCGCGGTCGCTCATGTACTCACCGTTGATGCATTTGGTTCCCGTGGAGACACAAATTACCTGTGCTTCCTTCACATCTGTGCCTGTTGGGGGTCGAGGGAACAAAGACATGTTTGTCAATCACTCTTAAAGGGCACCTATTATGCTCACTTTCAGGTTCAAATGTGTATTTTGGGTTTAACACCAGTCTGCCCTGATTGGTCAGGGTAACTGGTTTGTTCTCCTCAGCATCTTTGCACCATCATTGCAGCCAAGGGAATAAATGTAACAGAGTAGAGCGGTGCTTTCTACCATGAAAAATCACCACTAAAACCTCCTAAACCAAAATCTTTGGGGAGAAATTTACAACGATGGCAACCAAGATTACATGTTTCCCTGACATTAGCTGGTGGCTACATGTAGCAATGTATGTAATGTAAACACTTGGAGTAATGTGCCTGGAGAAGATGACCACATAAAGAAATCTGTCATGATCTGATGTTATCTTGCCATTAAAGTAGGTAAATCCCATTGAAAACAGAGCTGTCAAAATGGTCTAATTACTTTAACAAATGTTTATGGCATGATTTGGCCACATTTAATATAAACATTCAATATCGTAACATACACATGATAGAAAATAAGGAATAAATTGTGTTGCCCTGACACAGTGGAGTGAAGCATAAAATGGCAAAGAATAAAAATTCTCCCAACACTTGTGATTGAACTGAGAACAAAACTGTGGATGATGTTTAATTCATAAATGTTGTTGCATATGCTGCAAAATAGGCCATTCATTTCTGAGGAAACATTATCAGACTAAGAAATGTTATACTTCACTGTGAATATTATCAGCTTTTCTCTATGAGCTTTACAACCTGAATTTTCCTCTGGAATTGACTGTCAGTGTTGAGTTTGTAAGCACAAAAGCACCAACCATCTTTTACCCCCCCCAGTCTACCTGTTGTCATGACAACCCCTGCTAGGACTTTCCGTCGTGCATGAGGGGAAGTGAAGTTTTCTGTCAGCTCACTGAACTTATCCACCACCAGGCGCGAGACTGCATCAGCCAGAACCTGGAATCACATACACACATACATACACACACACGCACACACAGCCACACATACGCGAGCTTGTGTCAGATATGTCAGTTTACAAAGCGCGTCTGATGTTATCCTCCCCTAGAGCACCATGTACCTGTCACAGCGTTCGCATTCAGCTCCAAACAAGCGTCAGAGCGTTGAAAAGGCAACAAGTGAAACTGGGTTGACCCCCTGAGGTATACCTAACCCTCTTTCAAGCAACGCTCTTTGAGCCTGGCATGACAGTTATAATTTACCATCTCCCCTCTGACAGTGAAGCAAAAACCAAACAAGTAATCCCGAGCAACAGATGTGAACAAAGTGTTCGTCGACATTCCACAAGGTTTAAATCTCCACTCTAAACTCCGGGGGGAACCTCGAGTGAACTTCACACTTCTTTTGTTCTTGGACAGCCACCTCGTCTTGCTGGCTCTTTATCCATTGCTAATGTGATGGAAAATGACGACAACCAAAAGGAGAGATGACGGCTGGATGACCACAAATTAAAGAGATTAGTCCAATATTACTTCCCTGCTACTTTGGAGTCACCCACTCGTGGCCAGATCATTTGACTTTCGAATGCCAAGGTCGTCTATGGCGTAGGAATGACTTTTAATCTCTAGGGATACAAAAAAGTGAAAGTACCCATCACTCGGACAAAAAAAACACGTCCAAAGAATATTTCCTTTTGGGAATGAGTAAAAAAACCTGTTATTTTCCTTGAGCATCAAAAAAACAGTTCAAACTATAACACACTACACTAAAGTTACCATGTTTTCTGCAACAGCAGTGGACTCAAACCATTTGTCCCCATTAGTTCCTTGCCAGATGGAAACAGGCTGCAGAAATTAAATACCAAGCGACAGAGAATTAATAGAGCAATTAGTGGGGGCGCTATCATTAAAATGGGGTTCTTGTCGAATAAATCAGTTGACAAGTGGATAGAGTGAGTAAAGAGAAAAAAGAAGGCTTTGGGAAGGGGGCTGTTGACACTGTGCTGTGCTGATTAGCTCTGCTGACTGTGTTATCTCTCTCCACACACTGGCGTGGCTCTGACTGTCACCTCTACAGTGGCATCAAAAGCAACCACCTGCCCTTAGTCCCCGCACACCTGATGTGAATGAGGTTTTAATGATAATCTACTAGAACAGCAGAGTTTGACAGGTGGAGAAGATTGGAAGACCTCTTTGCAACCTAAATAACAAATCCATGGAAGGTTCACACAGAATATGTTAAACAATGCTTTCTTGTTGAATTCTGCAACATCTGTCAAATCTCTCAGTAACTGACAAAATGATACTATTAATATAGTAGAATCAGCCATTCATTTTGGAATACACACATTAGGAAGAGGGGTGTCTCACTTGAAAACTTTTATACTATACCAAGATGAACATAACCTAGAAAGAAGTAATATATGGACCAAGCACTGGCATCCTGATTATCTACATGAAGATAATTACCTGGATCTGATGTGTTAGAAAGATGATCTTTCAGAACTGCATGTACTTCTATAACTCATCCCAATCTTTGTAATTTCAACAACTGCCATTTTTCTTCTTAAATCCTAATTACTGTTTCAAGCCTCTTGATAATGACTGACAAGGTCAAGTAAATGATCCAACAACAGCTTTAATGAAGGCAGAATTTGAAATATGAAAATCATGTGTCTGATATGGCATTGCACTTATTTTAAAAGCAAGTTAAAAAATAAATAAAACAACACTAAAAAAGTAGAACTAGGTTCTGCTATTACTCCCTAAAATAGAAAAAAAAGTAGTGTAATTTTGAGGGATACTTGCTTCTTCTTTAATGAAGGCAGAAATTAAAAAACATTGACATGCCACTGCACTCGTTTTAAAAGAAAGTTGATAAAATCCACCCAAAGCAGAACTAGGATCTATCATCAACAAAAAAAAAAGAAAAAACAAACAAACAAACAAACAAAAAAAAACACCATATTTTTTAGAGCTACTATCAGTGATTAACATTGTGGTGTCTGGAATGAAAATGAATATTTGATAGCTGTATGTGAGGAGGCACAAGTGCCTTGTGTATCCTTTTGTATTTTAGTCTTATGTCCCTACTGGGATTCTTTCTTTGGGTGTGCAGCCATGGGCCTAAAATGTTGATGAGCTGTGATACAAACTGAAGTACGTTTGTGCACATTTTGCTTCTAATTAATAGGGGTGCCATAATTCTTCAAATCTATGATTCGATTAGACTTTTGTTTGTAAGTTCACAATTCGATTCAATATTCAGTGTTAAAAAATGTTTTCCCCTGCGCTATTCCACTGTTAGATTATCCAGTTTTGATCTGTAAAGATCAATAGATCATAGGCTTTAGCCCTGCCTGACAGCTGTGATTTATGTTTTCTAAATTCTACTTTAAAAAGAATCGGCAATAGGGATTGCCGATCTGAAATCTAAACCTAATTCCAATTGATTTTCAAATTAGAATTAAAATCATGAAACCCCTGCTAAATAAATGGGTAGTCTAACAAGCTAAGTCTTTTTTTAAATTATTGTGGAAAGAATTGTATCATGAAGAACTAACAGGTATGATGCATCCTATAAAACCTGATACATGCTGTAACTCAAGATCACAACCCCTGGAATAGTTTCTTTGGCTTATTAAATTCACTAAACAATATGGTCATTGAAAATATTTCATAATTTCAAGGCCTGCAAAACAGATGTTGTATCAGCCTGAAAGCTCAGTGACTTTATAACAGAACATCAAACTACTGAGCCAATGCACCGTGTCTAAAGAAAGTATATGGCTGACACCTGGTGTGGTCCCAACTGAGTTCCTGCTCTGATCTGGTAGGATTCTCTGCAAATACAATAATCTTTACAGAAAAGAGACCTCTTACCTGAGGCAGGTGAAGCTGCAATCCCTCTCTTGGTATGGGTTGCCGGGATGGTGTCTGGTCTAGCTGCATGTTGAAGAGAGCTGAGAGGGCTGCCTGCGCTGCCCGGGCTTTAGCCAGCTTCTTGTTGCGCCCTGAGCCTTCAAACGTCTGTGCATCCACCGTTACTGACATCACAAAATTCTTGGCATGACTCTCCCCGCTCTCTGAGACAAAGTCATATTTGAGGCCTGGCCTGAGCTCATTGAGGATCATGACTGGGTTTTTGCCACTGGACGGCGAGCTGAATGTTGATGGTGGGGGCAATGGGGCCTGGGCAAGGTTGCTGCCAGGTGGTGTTGGCAGTGGGTACTCCCCTAGTGAGTTTAAGGAGCTGCTACCATTGGAGCCTAGATAGAAGGATTCTTCAGGTGCGGCTGGTGTCTCAAAGCCATTGAAGAGCATGTCTGGGAAGTCAGCTTGGTCAGATGTAAAGTCTGTGTTCACTGTCAGTGTTCGACCCATAGCCAGGTGCGCCTCAGAGGCATTGGGGAACTGGACGAAGGAACGCAGTGCCTTCTCTGCCGCATTTAATTTAGCCTTCTTCTTAGTTGGGCCCATGCCCTCAAACATCTGTCCATTGACCTCCACAGTCATGACAAAAACTGGTGCATGGACTGGTCCTGTCTGGGACAGAAGTTTGTACTGTAGACCTGGTTTGATTTCATTCAACTGCATCAGAGCATTCTTGGGCAGGACCGGCCCCGGTGTTTTCTTGCGCTTCTTGGCCCGGAACTTGGAGTGTGTGTGCCCATTGTTTCCCTCTTCTAGGGGGCGCTTTCGACTGCCCAGGCCGCTTCCATTGGGGAGCTGTTCAGTCACTCCCACCCCGTCTTTGCAGGACACGTTGTCCAGGTTTCGGTTTTCCTTAACATCGGTGCTGCTTGAACCTGCGGTGCCCAGAAAGAGTAACTTACAACGCCTTCGTTGCAGGATCTTGTAAATGCAAAATTTATAGATTCCTTTATCACTCTTTGGAACTGAAACAATGATTTGTGTTCCTTTATCAAAGCAAGAGAATCTGGCTTTTAATTGGATTGAACATATTAACCTATGGTCTACTGGTATAACTACAAATAGTAGAACACCATCAGTACATGTACTGTTGTCAAAAATCAGTCTTAGAGATGGTAAAGATTTGAAACAGTGAAGGGAATTTCTTTTGACTACATTTTGGTTATATAGTATTTTATTTTGAAATGTATCTCTTAATATATCATCTTAATTAAAGTTGTAGTTATGAGGCTCTTTATTCTGATGGTCAAGTTAAAGTGGGATGAATATATTTTCAACTAAAACAACTCCTGCACACTTCTCAGGTTGCACAGTATTATGGGTCTCAAACAAAAATGCACACAAATACGAGCACACATTTCAACATAGACGCACAGACACACGCACACAGAGCTGTTCCTCATCCACTCTATCAATTTTTAATCGCTTGAGTGCCTACAGAGAAATTAGGTACACTTTAAATGTTCAGTTTGAAACTGCGGGTCCTGAAATATTCTCTACTGGGGAACACATATCACTGAATCCAGTTAGCAAAGTGGATGGAATATTGGCAAAAATTTTCATTTATAACATCCTTCAGCAAAGGCTTGATAGGTTACTCCTTGCGGTACTCAGGAGAAAGAGAGGCCGCAGTGTGCATGAGTGGGATTGTAGGTTGGGTTGAGGGAGTGCAAGGGAGAAGTGCAGGGGGAGGAGCTGAGGACCAGGCAAACAGGAGAATACATCAAAGAGGCGGAAGGAGAAGACTCCACCTACTGCAGGATCCTAAAGTCTTGACTGAAAACACGGTGGAAGGTTGAAATGCTGTTTACCCGTTTTTTTGTTTTAGTTTTTTTTTTTTTTTTTTTCTTAACATAAGACTTTTGAAAAGAATGACTGTCGTATTTAAAATGAGGAAAATCTGAATTAGAAATCTGTATCTAATGAGGTGCCGTTCATAAGGCCCTGCGCCTCTGAGATCCCCCCCATGGAGCTTGTCAGAGAACACAGTGTTTTAGGTTGCAAAATGTACCGACATGCCGTTACCATCTGCAAACTACAATTGACATGTCAAAAGGCAACAAAAAAAGACACTTATTACTAAGATCAAGAACACAGGCATGCATATCCGTCAGTTTATGAGCAATATCTGCACTGACAACATGCATTATTTTTGGTGTGTGTGTGCATTCTGCAAACTGGTATCTTGCAAATATGAGTTTTGCAAATAAACAAGGGAAAGGAGGAACAGCGTAACTGTGTTACAATAGTAGCCAAGAAGACCTATCACCTATCAAAATGGTGATAGGTGAAATCTGTGTGTTGGACAGAGGCAAAATCGCAGCCAATGACTTAAAACCACCACAGATGCTGCAGCATTAGTTGAGTAATTTAAGCTGTGGTGCATGACTTGGACTTTCATTCCAAATGAAATGTTTTAAAAAAGCTTGTTATTTTTCTCTTCAAGGGACAGAATGCATAGGACTTTCAGCTACCGCAAATTTAGGGATTTCCAGTTACATTATTGCACAATACACATGTTTAGCTATCAGTACCGCTCCTGAAACAGTTTTACATGTAGGGTATAGGGACCAATAAGCCAATCAAAATGAAGTCACACACTGAAAACTCTAGCATGCTGCACAGACAAATACAGTGGATATAATGGCACACAGACAAAAATCTGAGCTCCCTTTCTCTGGTCCAAAATATTCATTCAGCACATTTAGGCTTTCTCTATGGGGGTTAAAATTGATACTCTTCATTTTAGTATAATAACTTTGCAGGATGATGGATATTCAGTAGTACCCATGTCAGAGGACAAAAGCCATAGAGCAGCAGCCATGACACCATGCACTGAATTATGGCACACACATGCAGTTGTGGTCATGATCATGCGCATCAACGTCTGTGTAATCAGCACCCATTACTTATTCAGAGACAAAACATTCCATATGGCTGGATCTGTCAGAGCTTCAACTCCCCCTGTGAGGGTTGCATGAACAAATAATGCAGACAAAAAAGTCTCTTATCACAACTTCATTTTAACTTGTTTGTTGGGCTTTTGATTTTGGGATGATTCATGTGATTAAAGAATTTCAAGAACTGCAGAGGTTGTCACATAAAAGTTAAAAACTTCTTTCATGTTTTCCTCTGGTGTTTCCCTTGGTATTAAAGAAACGGGCTTGTGTGAGCTTGGACTGTGTTTTATCTTCAAATATATATTTTGACTGGCAGTGAAAATGCAAGAAAGAGGCTTCAGAGGCTTTGAAAGACAACAAAGACCATTTTGTAACTCCTCTTATTTGACTTAACACATAACAACATGCTTCTCCGACGAGCAGAAATGCAGAGTGTGACACTACAATAAGAACTGTTCATTTGTATTGCAGGTTAGGGCGCTGCTAGGATGACAGCTCTCTTTGAATGTGAGTTCTGAATCGCTAAGGTGTGGGGAAACACATTCAATCATGTCTTTTCGTGCCTTCTGAGGCTCAGTTACTGAGTTCAAACCAAAATGTCTAATTAAAGTTAAATAAGCTGGAGAGGATTTTCTAAAAGAGAAATGGAGGTAGAGGGAATCTGTAAGATGACCTGAAGTCTTTGAGATGTAGTGATTAGTTCTTCCCTAAAAGTTTCCCACAAATCAGCTGTGTGCACTGCCATGTGTCTTGGTTCAGGTAAGGACATGATAGCTCCCATCATGCATCATCCCAAAACAACTAGAGATGTCAGTTTCACTTAATTTTGCTTACTATAGCCCGACACCCATCAACCAGTAACTAACTTGTTACTTTTTCCAGAGAAAATAAAAATAAAAAATAAAGAAAAACCAAAGTGACATGTAATAAAAGAGGCCTTTCCTTTTAGTCTGGCGTTCCACTGACGCAGTGAGCTCTGGTGCTGCATTTCGACGAGCTATCCATTCAGAGGCGGTGAAATTTTAATGTTTTGTGATGTAAATGTCTTGCCTTCGATTGTATATTCTGATGGCTTTGCTGACAGACAGGCGGTGAGCTACATTAACAGGCGGAAAAATAGTGCCCACTTGCCCCCCCTCCAGTCTTCACTGCGCATGAGTCAGGTGACATGGTGGCCACCCTCTAGTCTCCCTCCAAGTCGCCTCTGTGAGTAAGCAACTTTATTTTGAGGGCGCAAAATTCCTTTAGCATTGTAGGCTAAGTTAGCACCACTAGCCAGCAGTGCTAGCAGAGCTAACAATGCTAAAGGGGGTTTGCAGTTCATAATTGCTTACTCATCAGAGTGATCTGGAGGGAGATTGGAGGGTGGGCCCAGTGTTTCCACAGCAACACTGCTGAGTCAGGACGGCGTTACTAGTGGTAGTCACCGAATGAGCAGTGCCGCTAGCTAGTTCCCACCAGACAGAAGCGCATAGTGCAGTAAACTAAAGGGTCGTGCAATTAACCTGAAGAAAGATATGTGTAACTGGTCAAAAATGTTCTCAGCGGTTAACCGATTAACAGTTAAGCATCGACATAGCTAAACATAACGGTATGAACAGTATTTTTTTTTACGTTCAGACAGTCTTTTTGTATTTACAGGAAAGATCTGCATTTACTTTAATTTTTTTTGTATAGTCTTGTATGTTACTCTGTTCTATAAAATGTGGGCTAGCACTATACTAATACTTGTGTATTAAAGGCAAGCAAAATGTGTTCACACTGATTACACATCACAGGAGGACATACGAGGGAAGACATGCGGGCAGACAGAAAGGAGGGAAACGAAAATACAGGCAGACATTTAAAAGTAGAGACCAGCTATTGCTCGGACAGGAAGACAGACAGACTGAAAAATACGAAAAATCAGAGTCGACTCACTCATATTCTCCTCCTCATCCACATCCATGGTCACGGGTTTGTTCTGACCTGAGAGCAATCTGGCCCCCACTGCACCTATGGATCAGAGGACATAAAGGTGGACTGCATAAGCACGGACAAAGTGACACGCATGCACATAAACATATTCAAAGACCTTGAGTGGCTACAGTGCTAATAAATTTCTTGATGCTCCAGCACACACACACAAAGGAAAATGCACATATTGCACTGTGTAAGTAGCCCGTGAGGTAGGCATATAAATATTCAGAGACTGAGAGATATCAAGGTGAGAGAGGAGGCCAGGGCTGACAGGCCTTAATAGCAGAAGCAGTCTATTGTGACTTTAATATCCCTCCGATTAGACCTCATTTCCCACTGCCTGCTGAGAGATATACAGCTAGTGACATGGCCAAGTTACTCCATTACCACACACACATACACACAGGACTTATCCCAAGGTGGAGAGTGCGATTAAAGCTCCATTAAGCAATATTTTTCACACTAACATATAATCAAATGATTTCATGCAATCTGAAATGTTCTCTCACACTGACGATGAATACCCAACTCTGAAGCTATAGAAGTTTTTTTATTGGTTTTCAGCAACTGGCTCTGTTTCGCCATTTTACGTGTACATGGCTGAACACAACGTAGCAAATGGCTTATTAAGAGAGCCAAACATCTAGCAGGTCTGAAGCTTCTGGTCGGTGTCTGACATGGTATTAGCTCGCAATGAATTGCGCATAAGAATGTCAACTTTGTTATCCCTCTCTGGATGTGAATTACCAACAGGGTTAAAAACCACGTAAGTCAAGACGTAACTTTTAACACATCGATGTTTTGGCCACCTTGGTGCAAGAGAACAATCAGTTTCCCAGTTACACGTCCTGCAGGTGTGGAGCAAAATTCATTTTTAGTCTTGTTTCTTGACAAAGTTAGGTCTGATATTGACTCTTGGCTCTGGTTTTGGTCTCCACCAACTGCCTAAGGAAATATCTGGCACTTATGCTGATAAATGCTTTGCTTTGTCTACCTGCTAGTTGCTAACTGTGTCTGTCTGCTATTTGATACTGTGCAGGGGGTGTAGAGTTGGTTAATTATTATGGCCGTGAAAGCTGAACACACTATGCCTTAGCAAATAGACACAAGCAAATAAAAAATATCTTTACAGATTTGGCAACACAAGCACAACATTTACAAAAAGCGCTGCTAGAAGCTCACAACACAATCGAGACTGTTTTCAGGTAACACTAAGTGCTGCACAGTACGTCAGGGACATGCTTGGTGTTGTCATGGTTTGTGGCTTACGAAGGTATCAGTGTTGGCTATCCATCGGTATGACTGTGTACACAAAAGGCCAGTGGTAGGTTAACAGCAGATATCTGCAATAATAACTAAAAGTAAGCAAAAAAAAAAAACCAACAACAAAAAAAAAAACCAACCTCAAACTTTAAGCCATTTTCCAACACCACAGAGAGACATTTTCAATAACTCCATAATCCACAAACGGCAACAAGCACTGCGCGTTCCAGCTGTGAGCATCACTTTTTAATGTTCCCTTGAACAGCTTTGGTTGTGATGTGAGCTTCTTTACATGTGTCGTCAAGTTGGTGAGCGTTTTTCCTTATTTGCTTGAGTTGTGTCTACGTCCATGTGTTGTTGTTTAGTTCTCAGGGCCACCGTAGTCTACTGATGAAACAGCATTAATGAAAGCAGTGAAAGTGAACTAAACAGTTGTGGCGAACAAAAAACCAAAACTTCAAGATGTCACTAAAAGACGTCACTGAACTAATCTAAAAATCTTTATCAAAAGCATTACACAGACTTTCTAAATGTCAAAACTTGCTTCAAGGAGCACTCTACCAAATTTAGTATTGCCCTTTGATAACACTGTTAGTGAAAAAATAGATCAACATTAATTCAGCAGTACCAGTGATATGATCCTTTTCAGTCTACGAATTCTTGCTCTTTGTCAAAACCAGGCAACTAAAGTACCCTCAAAGCAACTTCAAATACAGTAGAACAGTTAATGGTACTATAACAAAACTTAAATATGACATTCATTTAACCTATAATTAAGCGTCTGAATCACAATTTCATTGATGATTCGTGTCAACCATGAGCTTTACTTTTATTAATTACTTCAGCCTGCTGAATCATCAATTTAATGATCTCCAAAACGATCCTTTTAGAGAGGAGGCTTACTTGGAGAAGTTGTACCACTGGCTCATACTTTCCTGCTAATTACAGAATTAATAGTTGTGAGAAAGTTTCAACTGCATGACTTCCCCCATCAGTCTCCCCCACCAACCACTTGAAAAGTCATGGTGCGACAAAAAAAATATTGCTGAGAGCAGGGCAGATGAGTGCAGACTGATGAAACAGACTAACAGAGTAAGTTAGATGAGTGAAAGAGAGAGTTAAAGCAGCGGGGGGGGCAGAGAGGCAAATGACACAAAGAGACAGAGAGAAAGCAGGAGAAAGATGGCATTATGATATAGAACAGATTGTGCTGATCCTACTCTCTCTCCACCCGTCTTCCATCAGTGGCCCCATTCCTCAGCCAGACACTTTCTTAAGCTAAACTAAATGGGCTAATTAATCTGGGCTAATGGTGGGTGACAGCAAATATGCTAGCACAATTATCACCCTATTAAAGATTCATATTCCAACCCATAATTGAAAATGAAAAGGTGGGGTGAAGGGAGGATAGGTGGGAGTGGGTCCAACAGAGTGAAAGATGAGAGTAATTTTTATCAGGTAGCCGGAGCCAGGTGCCCCCGGCCCCCACACACTCATCCAGCAACTCAGAACCACTACCACTGCACGCAATACTAGTTGCACTACTTAAAGGTTGTTACTTCTGCTGTGCATGATGTTGTATGATTTTATGTTAAAGTATTGGGTCTAACTTGTTACCTATGAATAGTTTTAACATGTTCAAGTGGTCTTTCACTGTCAAATAAAGCCTACTGTCTATAAAGTGTGACCAGATATGGGCAATTGTCAATAAAATAATTACATTCAACATGTCTTAAAGAAGTATTTCACTGCTAGGAAGA